>NW_022900926.1:27533878-27561814 GCF_012274545.1 Fukomys damarensis | reverse complement strand
ATGCCCGAACAATCCTCCAGAAAAAAAAAAAAAAAAAGAACAAATTATGACAATGGTATTCAGTATGCTTCCAAAGTTTGAGAATTAATTCAGTGCAAAATTAGCAATTGCAATTATTCAGTGATGCAATAAAAACATTTTTCATTTAATTTAGGCACATTAGTTTTCAAAAGGCCACTTAGTTGTTTGAATGAGTATTTATTAGACTGTTTGAATAGGACTACTTAATCAAATTTGCTATTCTTTTGCCCCAAGGGCACCAAGAAAATTACTGACTCTAGAGTGTTATGAACCAAGACCTACCTATAAGGTTGACATATCAAAAAACAAAATCAACCCTGAATCTTATTCACCTATCTTCCTCCCTTCCATATACATTAATTACAGGGAACAGAGGGACATGCTAAATGACACCACCAGGCTACAATCAGCAAATCTAAACTTTGAGGAGCAATATGGTACAAAGAAAACCTGTTAACAAATATGTTACAGAGAAATAAAAAGAAAGATGACTTCAGAGACATATTAGCTAATATGAACCTTATTAGATCCTGATTTAATCAAAGTGAAAAAAATATTAAAACATCAGGAAAAGATTTAAGAACTCAGTACATGTTTGTTGTTTTGGGAATTCTTAATTTTTGGATATGATACTGTGGTTCTGTTTTATTTATCAAGGTCTTCTCCTTCAGAAACAAATATTAAAATGTTTACAGAAGTGACAATATCTGAGACTTGCTTCAAAATATAGATATCCCCACTTATGATGGTTAAATTTATAATTGTTCAACTTCGCAATAACACAACAGCATATCTGTACAATCATTGTTTTTCATTTTCAGTACAGTTTTCATAAATTATATGAGATGCTTAATACTTTATTATAAAATAGCTTTTTGTGTGGAATTTTGCCAAATGTAGATAATGTAAGTGTTTGGCGCACATTTAGGACAGATTCAGTCAACTTATATTTGCTAGGTTAGGTGTATTGAATGCATTTTTGACTCATGATATTTTCAACTACTAAAGGTTTATCAAGAAGCAACTCCAGGGACCAAGGATTTAGCTCAGTGGTTCCACCACCTGCCTCACAAGCGCAAGGTCCCAAATTTGACCCCTGGCACCAAAAAAAAAATAACTGCATCATAAATCAAGGAATTCATTAGCTTTCCTATTGCTGGGCACATACCCAACACTCACAACTTAAAAGGGAAAATAAGGGTTTATGATCTGAGTGAATTGAGCCCATAGTCAGCTGGCTCCAGCAAGAACATCATGGCAGGAAAGGGTAGAACAAAGCAGTTTAGTATACAGAGAGTGGGAAGCAGAGAAGGGAAACAATGCCAGAGCAGAAGGAGTAAGGGACCAGAATGGATCCCAGAGCCATGCTTCTGTGACCCACCCAAAAACACCTAGAAATGTGCTCTAGCAATCCCCTCGGGGTGGATCCCAAAGCAAATCAACTGGAAGTCTACTCTATCACAGAAAAAGTATTTCTAATTTAAGTGAAGGAAGGAGGAATGAGAGAAGAGATAAAGCTGTATACAAATTAGTATCAAAATTGGATGATGGATACATGCAGGTTCAATTTATTCTCCACTGCTTTGTAAAGCCTATTGTGTGGCTCCCTCTCCTCTTCTAATTCCTTGAATGGCTCCTATGCTCTCAGAATAAAGTTCAATATCAGGAGCATGAGGTGGCCTCTCTGCTGGCCTGCTTCCCACCCACTCCCTGCTGCAATGATACTGGACTACAGGGCCCTCTCTATACCACGCCCTCACACCTCACAACCCTCTGTCCTGCTCTTACAGACCTCTCCCTCCTTGTCATCTGCAACATTCCCCCATTATACCCTCCCAGTGCAGTCCCCAAGTCCTGGATTGGAAGCTTTCCTCAATGATTTCATAATGACCTATTTTCAGATAATGCTGCAAATTGTACTTTAATTTCCCACTCACTCATTGGACCTGATGTCTGACACAGCAGACGTGCAATAAACATTTGTCAAACTACAAATGGCTGAACAAACAACTGAATAAACAGTATTGTTGCCATTATTATGAACAGCTCTCTTCTGTGACAGTTTGCCATCTTCACAGACCCCCAGAGAGAAATAGATGCTCCCTCCTGTGTGGGCGAGAAGCCATGAAAAGGCACCTGTAATAATGAAAGGACATATCTGGGTAAACTACTCACACAGAATTGGCCAACAGTACAGTTCCCAGAAAATTCAGACCCCAGTCAAGGAAGTAGAGGGTTAGGGGCTCAGTCTGGTTCTGGGAATCTTGCCTCCAGGGAAATCCCAACTTTCAACTTCCTGGTACCTACTAGAGCTTAGGACTTGCTCCTGCTGGGGTCACTGTCTCTTGAAAGCCTCTTTCTGGCCTAACACACACAAACCACCATAAAGAAAAACAGACTTGGAAATGGCAGGTAGGTGGAACAGGCAAGATGACGGCTGAGATGACAGTGACCCTGACTCCTGGGGGTCAGGGAATCTGACGAGAGAGAGGACAGGACTTGGATGTATTCTCCTCGGAGGTGTCTGGCTGCTTGAGTTGGGTTTCCAACCCAGTGAAGGAAGGTGACCCCTCCTCCACTAGCAGAGTGGCCTCTAGGCCATCAGCCACGCCACCAAGACCCACTGTTCCACCTCACTCCCCTGCCTCGCTCACCACAGAGCCAGTGAGTGCAAAGTTCGGGCATCACTCCGAGCCTAGTTTGGAGGAAGACCAGACAGGGCACAGTTAGTACAAGGTGTTTCCTGGGGCACTCTCTGAGAGGAAAATAAAATCTCCCCAGAAGATAGGCAGCCAACTCCTGGTGAGTCATGAGGCCATACTGGGTGACAGAACTGTTCTGGAGCCAACCTACATTTGGGGGAGGATGCAAGCCTGGTCCATGAGGAAGCACTGGTCCTTTCTGCAGTCTGAGTGGAGTCAGGCACATGTCTTCCTCCTTCTCATCACCACCAAGGCGGGCTGTTACCTAATGAGGCAGCCAGGTGGTGGGTCCGAGCAGAGGTCTGAGGGGAGATGAGACACACCTGAGTTCCAGTCCTATCTGCTTTCTCTACCTTAGTGATGCTGGCACCAATGGCAGACTCCACAGCAGAATCACCTGCACCCCACCCAACCAATTCCACCCAGTCTCTGAGGCTGGGGTCCAGGTATCTGCAGTTTTGTCATTTTGGCTTCCCAGAGAATTCCAATGCACTCCATGATTCTCCATCTTTAGCAGCATCAGGCTCACCCAAGGCTGGGTTAGACTCACATTTCTGTGCCCCACAACCAGGTTTCTGATTCAAGAGGTCTGGGGCAAGGCTAAGAATTTGCATTTCTATCAAGCTACTGGCGGTGACACTGCAAGCTGTTTGAGAACCAGACCTGCACCTCAAATCATCAGCCCTGGAGTTCCCCCATCTCTCTTGTTTGAAATAGAGAAAACAATGGCTGCCTCTATTCTGCTACTCGGAGGATTAAAGGTGAGGTCCAAGAAGCACTTGGAGCAGAGCACACAGGCACCCAGCATGCTGCCAACATGGCCGGAAGGGACTGTTACTAGTTACGTCACTGTGGGTCATTGCGCTATCCAGGGATGACACTGTGCCAGTCGGCTTTGTCTCCCACCTAGTATTTCGTTGCCTTCCTGCCTATTTCTTTGGCATAAAAGCACCAAAAAAGTGTGCATTCATGTTTCCTGCTTAGATTCTAACTCTCTGGAGTTTTTTAATAGAATGATGCTTATCACAGGAAAAACATCTGTTCCACTTTCTTTAATCTCTAATTTATCTAATCGCCCCTTGTAAAATAGGTACACTGATAATGACTGAATTTCTGCCAAGGGAAGGAAAATGCTTGTTTCAATTACTTATTCTTCTCATTGACTTCACCCTCTGAGGTACAATATCATTCAACATAAATATAAGGAATGGGCCACTTTTTTCTGGTATCTTCACCACTGGCCACTAATAGAGCTACTTCCAGAATAGAAAGTTGCCATTTTCCATGTCTCCATCCGAAACACCAGACACACGTTTTGCAGAATAATTCTCTTCCTCAGATACGACCTCCCTCACCATGCTCAAGGAGAACCCTCAGCGCATGATGACCATGCCGAAGAGCGGCCACCAGAGGGCGCAGCAGAGCAGTTCTGCCTGCCCCCTCCAGGGCCAGGGACTCCAACCGCCTGGACGCACAAGCCCCGCCTTCGGGTGTTCAGGGTCTTGAAGGGTGTTTTTCAGAACCTGGAGAGACCGGGATGGTTCTTTTTTTATTTTTTATTTTTTTTAAGCTAGTAAGCAAGTATGACTTGCTCTTATGAGTTATAAAAGTAAGCAGAGATGACATTATTTAAAAGAATGGAATTGGATCAAAAGGTGAAGTTCGAGAATCACAGTGCTATGGGGAACGGGAGAGGCAAAAAGACCGGCCTCAATGGAGCCCTCCTTTTACAGATGTAAAAAGGAGAATCAGAGAGCTCACAGTGTCGCCGTCGAGGGACGCGGTGCCAGCCCAGACTCGGGCCAGTACTTCAGCTCACTCTGCTTTTTCTTGGACCCTCTCCAAGCCGGAAGACCCAGCTCTACCAGACGCACCAGTGAACCTTGATTTCCTCTTCCTCTGTCCTCCCGTTCCTCTTACCATGCCAAAAACAAAGGAAAAAGAAGGAAAATAAGACAATTGGCACTTTATACTCTAACCTGTCTGTGCCATATCCTTCCACGTTTACAGCTTTGTTCTGCGTTTTCATTTTTCACTGATGTATACTCAGGGTACAAATGACCATTTTAAGGCGTGCTTCAGAGGCAATAAGTATGTTCATACACTTGTGCAGTCGTCACCTCCGTCTGTCTCCAGAATTTGCTCATCTTCCCAAACAAAAAGTCTGGCCCCAGCAAACTTAACCCGGCTTCTTCCCCCACACCCACCCAGGCCCAGGTACCCTCTGCTCTACTTGCCGTCCCTAGGTCCCTTCTGTGGAAAACCTCAGCTAAGTGGAATCACGTCGTTTACCCTTTCCTGTTTGACCTCTTTGCTTCCCCCCTGTCTTCCGGGTGCCTCCCTGCTGCAGTGGGTGCCTGAACGCCCCTCCTTTACGGCTGAATAAGACTAGCACTTTCATTCCTACAGCTGGTGCCCAGCAGAAAGCTGAAAGGCACAATGGAGAGGTGACTCTGGTCGCTCGCAGTTGTGAGCTTGAGCCCTGGGCTCATTTCCCACATAGGCCCTTGGTCCGGGCCTGTCCAAGCTTGCTGCTGAGGAGCTGAGTTAGCCAGTAGTGTGAAGGGAGGGAGAGCACTCTGTCCCCAAACAGAGGCAGCAGCCACTGGTTCAGTCCAATGAGCCTCCCCTGGTCACCTTCTTTGGGCCACCCTGACAGGTACTTGGAGAATCACCAAGATGAAGAGGATTCAGCCCTCCTGGAGCTAACATCTAATAAATACTTTTTCACGTCTGAGACTGGCTGAGCTTATGTTTAAGAGTGTGAAGCAATTTTGAATAGTATATTTTGGTTTTTTTGTTTGTTTGTTTGTTTTTGTTTTGGTACCAGGGATTGAACTTGGGTCCCTGTGCTTGTGAGGTAGGCACTGGAACCACTGAGCTAAATCCCTGGCCCTACAGTGTATTTTGAAAGAAATTGAGAAATGTTACTGGATAGCATTCAGGTGGAAAATCATAGCACTTCAATTTTTACTAAATAACTCAACCCAAGCATTTTCAAACTTCATTTATAATTACAGAGACATCTGACATCCCATAAGACTTAGACTCTAGCCCTAGAAACTTCAGGTCCTAAAGGGTAACATCTGGGGACAGAGGGCTGGCGCCAAGATTCCAAACGTAAAGGTGTCCTAAGTCACAGTGTGTTTTCTGAAACCATATTTACTCTAGAAATATGCAGAAAAACCAAAGACAGCCCAGATCCGTGCTGGTTCACATTCTAAAAACTGGATATTCTTTAACTCTAATAATAAACTGATAATGAAGACACATTCAGAGAAGGTTGGCTGGTGCTAAAAGGAAGAAAATCCCTCTCGGTGATCCAGGAGTCCTCTGTAGTTTCTGCTGCTCCCTCCCTGTCCCTGACAGCATTTGTCCATTTTCTGATAAGAAGGAAAATGCCTGGGGTATTCATGTGAGGCCAAGGTCCGGGAGGCCTGCAGGAACAGGCTGGGAAGAGGTGCCGTCTGATCTGTACCCCCGAGTGCCTTGGCTTCCACCCACTGTGTCACCGAGGAAAAGGAGGCGTATTCTGCAGTTCGTAGTGAAGCCAAGACACTTGTACCAATAAATGAGAACTACAAGGGGAAGCACTTTTCTTTCTATGAATAACCAGAGACAAAAATAGGAAAAAGTTGGTATCCATGAACATTGGCTTTTAATACCTACATACTTGAAGAGCAAGATGAAAACACAAAGGCTATTTCTACCAGGAAAGTTACTCTTGGAGTAATCTTAAGACATATTCCAAAGGAAATTAGAAACTTGTTTTCTTACAAACAGTGGAGTAATGCTGTGCCCAACTATACTTGATGTGCTATAAGCACACAAATGGTTCTCAGAAATCAACCTGAACACCCTAAAACCAAACCCATACTGATCACCAGCGTCACTCAGTTTGCCCTTTCAGATCTTCTGAGATCTTCCTTTGCCATCTGCACTCGCGCCTCGTCTCTCCAGGTGACCACTGGCAGTGAGATGCTCCTACTTCGCTGCTCACTCCCGTGCCTGCTCTGAGTCCATAGCACACCTTTCAGAGCAGAGCCTATCACCTTACTGCCCGCCCCACACACGCTTAAAACTTTTCAGGGGTCTATGGAAGGGGACCTAATCCTGATCGTTGTTGCCCCCCACTCCCTCGCCCAGCTCTAACCTCCCATCCACCCTCTCCTCGTTGAGATTTGGGCCAGTGACTTGCTCGGACCAATGGAGTGTGATCGAAGGTGACCCACGCCTTCGGAGCATCCCGGGGCTTGGTCATGGCCCTGCGGCCTCTGCCACAAGAAAGGCACGACCCACACTTGAGCTGCTTCTTCAACCTAGGGCCACGGTGAGGAAGACCGATGGAGCGCAGCAGCAGCTGGCCTGAGTCAAAATGCTGCACAAGCCAGGGGTGCTGGCACGTGCCTGCAGCCCCAGCTCCTGGGGAGGCTGAGCCAGGAAGATCACAAGTTTGAGGCCAGCCTTGCCAATATAGTGAGACTCTGTCTCAAGTTTTTAAAAATAAGTATTTTACAGTGCTAAGAATGTAGCTCCACAGTAGAGCACTTGCCTAGCAATCATGAAGCTGGGGTTCAGTTCCCAGTTCAACCACAAAATGTAACAGGTGTGAGAAATAAGAATTTGTGACTAGGAGCCACCGAGATTGTTTTTTCCATGTTTTTTACACGGTATTCCCTATGGAATGCTAAATAAGAAATGGCTTCTCATTACTCTTAAACTAAAGTCCAAAGTCTCTAACCTAGTGTCAAAGCCCAACTTTCATTTCCTTAAGTTAATCTTGCTTCTTTGCACCAAGCTTGTGTTCATCTCTTCGCCACCCACTCCCACCTCCTGTGGAGTTACCAGCCACTTGTGACTTCAGGCTCCAAGTGGGTTCTTAGGAGCTGGGGATTTAGTGCAGGGGCATCACACCTGCCTCTCAAGTGCATGGTCCTGAGTTTGATCCCTGGTATCAAAAAAAAAAAATCAATGTGGCTTCTTCTAAGAAAGGGTTCCCTGACCCCTAGGGTTCCACCACATCCTTCTCCTTTGCAGATACATCAGGTTTGTAATTTTATAGTTATTTTATGGGGTGTTTGATTGCTATCCCTACCTTTCCTTAAGGTGTTTATCAACATTTTAATTTCTTTGTTCATTTACTGTTTCCAAAGAATACTTCCTTTCTGGGTTTGCTAATCACTGAATGCAAGAGCTAGCAAATCTCTGGCTGCTAATAGATCTTCAATACATTTTTGTGAATGAATAAATGACTCATAAAGGACCAAACACTACAGCTTAAAAGTATACTATAAAACGTAAATATAACAATTATTAATAAGCATTCGTTACTCTCTTGAGTTAAGTGACATGACTAAATGCTTACATTTAATTTAACAACATTACCGAGATTATCAGAACTGGATGTTTGTCTTCTCCCATATCAACCCACTCTTGCCTCCGAAGAGCAGATCAATAACTAATACCTCCCGCTGCATCACACATCCTTGCAGCGCTGGGTGTCAAATCCAAGCACATGACAGGATACCTGGAGGGCTTGTTAGAAACACAGGTTGCTGAGTCCCACCTAGAACTCCTGATTCAGTAGAGGAGGTGGGATTCTAGCCAGTTTTAGGGGCCTCTGGCTGCGAAGCTGAAGACCATCTGTGGGAGCCATGCCTCGTTATTTGCAAAGAGAAGCAACTTCCGTGTCCCAGGAACTTCATACTGGGTATCACGTTAACGCCTGACATGACCAGAGGCTGGGATTTGCATGTTTTCAATCTGTTATCCATCCATGCTCCACAGACCCCATGCCAGCTGCTGCCTCTCCAGAAGATAGAATCTCTTCTCTGAAGTGTCCATTTGAAACATGCCGCATCCTCCACATGAGGCCAGACACCCCAGAAAGCACAGGCCCATGTTTGTTTATTTGTTTTAATATAAAATCAAGTTTGCTCAGCAAAACTGGGAAAGTGGAGGGGAAATTGAAACACTGAATTTCAATTGAATCCATTTAAATTCACCTGTGCTTCAGAAGCGATTACACTCTTCAAGACTCCAGAACCAGGACGTTTTTAACTCTATCAGGGATCATACTACAGTAACACCGCCGGTGAAGGGCTGCCCCCACTGAGCCTGGGGGGCTCCAGCCCCTGGGTCTCCTTCCCACCTATGCCCCGAGCCCTCCCAAAACCAGCTCAGGCTCAGGTTCTCACACAACCACAACAGCATGAAGCAGGAAGGGATGTATACAGGGATCTACACCATAAACTGAAGGACTAGAATTTGAACTGGAATTTCAGGGTCACCAAGACCCCTTTCCTGGGAGTCTCAAGTAGAAAGCAAAACAGTGCATAAGAGGTCAGGGAGGCAAAGGCAGAAAAGGTGGAGGGGGCCAGTGGTCAGGGAGGGAGAGGCACGGCAGGGAGTGGAACCAGGGCACTGGCACATGGCCAGGGTCACAAAGGCAGTGGAGCTGGCTTTCTGTTCCCTCATAGTCCCCTCAGGCTGTCTCCCTGTCCTCTTTCCCCCTGGCAGCTGGGCATTTTTGTTTGTTAATGCCGTGAACTAAGTTGAGTCCTCCACGCATGGCTGCCGAATGCACGTGTCAAAGTCTTATGCCCTAGTACCTCAGGTGGAACTGTACTTGGAGATACATACGGTCCTTAAAGAAGAAATTAGTTTAGACGCAGTCACCTGAGGGACCCTCAAGTAATATGACTTGTGTCCACACAGAGAGAGAAGACCACACAAGGACACGGAGAAGGGAGTAGAAGGAAGGCGTGGCATTCACAAGGCGAGGCGGGTGGCCTCAGGAAAAACCAGCTCTGCTGTTAGCTCAGTCTTGGACTTCAAGACTCCAGAACCAGGACAAGTCTTTAACCCTATCAGGAATCACACTACAGTAACACATGCACACCCACTTTTAGAGCAGCGCAACTCACAACCCTCACAATTGCTCAGGTTGCAAACAGCCTACACGCCCATGAACGGATCAACCAGTGCAGAAAATGTGACACATGTTGGAATATTATTCAGCTGCGAAGAAGAACCAAGCCATGTCCTTTGAGGAAAATGAATAGAACCTGAGACTATAATCCTAAATGAAATAAGTCAAACACTGAGAGTTTAATATTGCACATTTCTCTTATATAAGAAACTGAATCCACAAATAAATAAAATAGAGTAAAATAAAGGAGAAGTGGTAGGAAACAGAGAGACTTGCGGGAGATGGGGAGGTGAAGTGGGGGAGGGATGGAAGGAGACTTACAAGATGAAACATGATCAAGCAATGCCATCTCGGTGCACCCGTTCCCCAAGAGGAATGCAACCACTGTATTACAAATATACACCAACAACAAACGAGCAAAAACAACCATGAGAAATGTCTGGTAAGTCCCGCTGTGTGTGGAACCTTGTTCTACATCCCAGACAGCCTACTGCCGTCGGTGCTGAAGTTCTGCAGATGTAAAATGAGCCATTAGACAGGGGCCAGAGGCTTCGAGTGAGGCTGGGAGTCAACCCTGCCTGTCTGCTAAAGGACCTGGCCAAAAGGGAGCATGCGGGGGCCTCGACAGAGCTCTCAACACGAGAGGTGAACAGGAGCCACGTTTTCTGCAAAGTCCTCCTGGATGACAGTGACACCCCAGGCGGTCCTCGGAGCCTCTCTCCGAAGGGAGGCTCATACACACACCCATCGTGACGACTGACACTGAGTGGCAAGGGAGAGGAGCCCTGATGCTATTGGGGCAGTCGATAATACATCAGGCATCAATCAGGATGCTAGAGAAATCGAGTACTTGTGGGTCAAGCACGTAACAATAAACAGGAAACTTCAAACAGCGATGCTGAACAAAAACAATTCTTTTTCACAAATTTATTCTAATGGTGTCCACTATAGAATTACAACATAATTTTTTTTTATTTTTTAATGCAACGATCTCTTAGTTAAACAAACCAACACTTAAGCAAGAGAGAAGAGACTAAAAATAAGCTGCCTCCTGTTAGCACAGGCAGAGTCTCGTGGATCCTCTTGCAAGGCTGGCCTCAGCTGTCACCTGCTTCTCTCCCAAGCTCTGGGCTCTCTGCCTGGCTCACTGACTGCAGTGTCGTGTGTCTTCCCAGCTCAACCCCAACTATGGACCCTTGCTCTGGGTCTTCTGGGCATCCAGAGCCCTGCCTTCCTCCAACCCCCACAGTTCATGCTCACAGCCAGAATAAAGGGACAGAGCAGAGGCTCTCCCAGGACCTCTTTGCGCAGGGTTCACACATGCAAGGTAATGCACAAAGTGACATACACTCCACTCCTAAAAACCAAACAACCAAACCCCAGGAAAAAGCAAGCCGCGGAGCTACCACACAGATCTCCATGCTGTCATGTGTGAAGAGACTATGTCACCAGCCAGAGCTGGCTGCTCTGCAAAAGAGCATCTAAGAAAAGCCGCCCGGGGCTGTCCAACAATTAGTCACTCCGAAAGTATGCTGAATTGGTCTCGGAGATGCTACATCTCCCCAGCTGCTTCTATTCCTTGCCCTGTCTCCTTTTACCCTTGATGTTTGTGTACAAGCAGAAAAATATCTCTTCTTGAACCACAAGCCCCACTGCTTTGTCTCAAGTCTGCAAGTCAGCATGATTGTCACATTCTATTCCCCCCACCACCACCCTGCTTCCTTGCCTCACCTCCTGCTGTTCAGTGCATTCAGGGACACTCAGCCCATGGAGCAGGTTATCCAGGCTCCCCAAGAAAAGGCAGGGACTGGGCAAGGTGATAGCTGGTTGCACCCTGATCAAAACCCATTTCAATCCCTGAAATATGTGTTTCTCACTTAATCCCAATTCTTCACACTTGTTTTAGGATATGATTTAACATGAAATGTGAAATATTTGCTTTGTGACACTTGAGTTTGGACTGTACACTGATTCCACGGTGCTAATCCCTTCAGAGTGCTGCGATTTAAGACTGGAGCTGGCAACAAGTGCCTTGCTCCCTAGGGAACAGCAGCCCCATCTGCATGAAACCTGCTGGGGGAGAGATGGGGTGTGCAGAGAGCAGGCAAGCAGCTATGTCTAGCTGCCCCCCAGGGCTCTTGTGCTGCCCCCACTCTCACAGGTGCACACCGTAGCACTGAGGTCCAAAATCAAGAGGTAAGTGGCCACCTGTCCTCTCTGAGAGGTGAAAAGCAGGGTATCATGTACTCTTTTCCATTTTCTCTTATTTTCTGAGCTGCAGCTCTGACAAAGAATAGAGGTTGGGGTGTTAGCTCAATGGTACAGCCTTTGCCTACCAGACCTGGGTTCAATCCCCAGCACCACCAAACAAAAATTTTTTGATGTTTTGGAGTCCTGTATTAGGTTAAGATTCTGAACCTACCATTTTCTGTACTATCTTAGACAAATAATTGTTAAAGTTCAGGAGATTTAGTTTTCTTTTATATTGGTACATATTTGCAGTGTGTAGTGATCATATTTAGTTTTCTTTGGAAACTGAATGACAATTCCACTTATCCTTCAGGATTTTAGAAGAATTAAACAGGGTAATTTGTATAGAGTCCCCAAAACAGTGATGGCAGTTAAGAAATGACCAATCAGTGGCAGTTGCTAAAACAATCTTATTGTAATTACATAAAGGGCTCTTAACAGCCATGAAATAAAGTAATGAGTCTTGTGGTTATTAAAAAGACAGAAAAATCAACTAACATGGCACTCTTTTTACAGGTAGAAAAACAAAATAACAAAAGTTTCATTCATTTATGCATAGCAAATCAATGTGAAAAATGAAATCCCAGTTTGATCATTTGCTACATACTGGCCCCATCTGCGCCCTGTTGCTAATGCCTCGGGAGGGCTCCCAGGGAGAACCTCCACATGCTGCAGCAGCAGGAACAGCAGTGAGTCTTCTCATTAGCTCTGCTGATGTTTTATCTGGGGACACTCAGGCCATACATGGTACTCCAGTGCAATGCTGACTTGTGACCCTTACTTGGCAGACCCAGTAAGTAGGTTCCACACGTCTGTCTACACTGCCAGGAGACTTCCTTCACGTGCAACAGAACATAGTACACTGTGAATGATCCTCCAAGGGTTGTGCAAAGAGAAGAGAAATGACTTCACTCCTGCTCTTTCCCAACAACTTATGTGACAGACTAAAGACAGAATAGAAGAAACATTAGTGAGTGATCCATGGAAGCAGGAAGAGTCAAGGAAGTTTTATAAATAAGAAGAGCTAATATTTCATTCCTAAACTATTGGTGACAGGCAGTGGTGACCCAACTCCACTCTGCAGACCTACATCCATCGGTGAGCTGATACTACTTTGTCACATGGAGGGATGACAGTATGGGTGTGTCAATAAAGGATGAAGAACTTCCTCTATGGGGAATAAATGACCTCATCGGTAGTGTTTCCCAATCCATGATGTAAATAGTTCCTCTGCGGTCATTTCCAAGTTACCACATGAAGACAATGCATGCAGAACTGGGAAGGGAGGCACATAGTTAGGATCATGGCTGACAAGGACATTTAGACAATGGGGAAAGGACAATAAATATGAGAGTTAAATAAACTAGAATTCAATAAAACTAAAACCTGAAGACAGATTAACTAGGAAAACTGGGAGTCATTTCCAAGAATCCCTCCATGTATGAGTGTATGCTGATTTTTCTATTGGGTATGAGTTAACTCAAGATCATCCAGCAAGTTAAATATGTCAAAAATACAGACAATTTCACCTAAAATCTAGAACTGGTTTAAAAAAAAAGAGTGGGATCATGGAACCTAACAGAAAAATAATCAAATTTAGGACTGAATACATTTGACAGCAGATTCAAATGAAAAAGAGGAGATTTAGTTAAATAGAAAATAATTAAGAAGAAAATACCCAGACTGTAGGACAAAGATTCACAAGTACAGAAAATACAAAATACAGTATATGAGACACAAGACAGAAAGAAAATGTCTAATGTTTGTCACTGGAGTCCCAGAAAAAGAAGAGTGAGATATTAGATGAGAGACAAATTAGTACCATGAAAACTTAGCCAAGTTAGTGCTACTCTCACCAGTTTTCTTCTCTGCCTAGTATGATTTAGAGTGTGTTACAATTTGTTTCGTGACTGATTCAAAAGAGAGATGTAAGGTAGCTGTCACTACTTTTATATTCAGAAGGTCACAGTAGAGAACAAGGTGCTTTTGCTGCCCAAAAACTTTGTCATTTGCCTGTTGACTGACTTTAGAATCAGCCATCCCTTGTCATATTCCTAATATAAACTACGGGTACAATGTGTCAACATAGATTCATGAACTAGAATTAATTTACCACTCCAGGCTGTTAATAGTCATGGAGGATATACACGTATTGGGAACACACAGTGTATGAGAACTCACTGCTCAGCTTTGCTGTGTACTTTAAGGCTGCTTTAAAAATTAAATTCTATTTTTCAAAATCAACAGAAGAGCTGGCCGGGGATTTGGCTCAGTGGTTCTGCTGCTTGGCTCACAAGTGCCAGGGCCTGAGTTCGATCCCTGGTACAAAAAAAAAGACTTGAGAATTTTCAAAATCAATAGAAGAGGAAAGGAGGATATTACCACCAACGTAGTTACAGTAAGACTGACAAAAGACTTCTCAACAAAAACAGTGGAATCCATCAGATAATAAAATGATGATCTCAAAGAACTGAAAGAACATAACTGCTAAACTCTAGAATTAGATTCAAATTCTATACCTTGCAACACTATCCTTCAAAAAATGACAGGCTGGGCCGGGGATTTAGCTCAATGGTGGCCTGCCTTGCAAGCACAAGGACCTACGTTCAATCCCCAGTACAAAAAAATATGACAGGCTGCTTGAAGAGGTAGAGAGCTATAGAAGGCACTGCATCTGCACTAAAATGGAAAGACTACATAACTTAAAAGTCTGTTGCTTTCTAGAAACTACCAAAGAATTCAGATTGCCGAGCAACCAAATGTCCTAAGAGCCAAGAAGATACAGAACTTCAGGAAAAGACTTGGTGTATGCAGTGGTTTGACGGAGGTAGATCCAAATGGACACTGGGAAGAGGAACTCAGCTGGGGTAGGTAATGAACTGCTGAAAGCTGGGTGTGCATTGCATATGTGTGAAGCCTCCAGGAATCAAATTGGGAGAATCTATACCCTGCAAGTTGGCAGGAGTTGGAAAGAATTCCATAGAGTGTTCTTTGAGAAGTGGACCTGATGAGGAAGAGCAGGTACAATGGGAAAGAGCAAAACTCTACCCCTCTTTGCCATCTACTTTCAGAAATAAAACCCTTCATATTTTAAGGGAAGGGCAACAAACACTGTTGCCCCTCAGACACTAGTGAAAACACTTTGCAGCTGGTATGAGGAAACTTGGGGCAGACACCCTCACCCTATGGGGGGGATTATGTGCTGAGCCCAGAGCTATAGCCAGCCAAGGAGTGCAGCACTGAGAAAGCACCACTGTGTAATCTCCCAGCCAGTAATTCACAGTACTGTGTAATTCGCGTGCACCATTAAAAATGCCAAATGAAGCTATTCAGGAATATGAAATGTGATGCCCTACAGAAAACTAAATCTATACAAAGAAGTGATGAATACTAGAAATGGAAAAAAGGAAGGGATGACAAATGGTCTTATTTTTAATTGATCTAAAAAAGAACTGTCTAAATGAAACTGGTAGCCATGTATTGTGTGTTTTTTGAATGTAAAAGAAAATATATGACAATAATAGTGCAAAGGATGGAGAGAGGAAATGAGGATGAACTATTGTAAGATGCTTATACTACAAAGAAGTATAATACTACTTGTGAAGACGCTTGCTAAATATGCATATTTAAACCCTAGAGCAATCACTAAAATAAATTGTAAGAAGCACTACTAATGTCAATATGGGAGACCATGGAATCGGAAATTTTCAAATGCTTATAGAGCACAAAAAAGTCAGAAAAGGAGTTGTAAAACAAAAACAGATGACAGGGTGGGGGTGTAACTCCCCACTGGGAGTGTACAGTGGGGTGTACACTGGGGGTATACAGTGCCTGCCTGGCAAGCGTGAGGCCCTGGGCTTCATTCCTGGTACCAAAAACAAACAAACAAAAACAGATGAAACAAAAAAAAAAAAAAGAAAATGGCTGACAACATGATAGATTTTAAGCCAGCTATAACACAGGACATATTAAACATGAACAGTCTAACCATTTTAAGTGAAAGATAAAATTGATAAATCAGCAAGGTGTAACTTTATACTGTGTACAAGAAACTTCCTTTATATATAAGACAAAGACAGGTACAAAGTAAAAGGATGACAAAATATACCATGCAAACACTGACCAAGAGGAAGTTGGAGTAGCTGTGTCAATATCAGGCAAAGTAAACTTAAGAACAAGGGATGTTAGGGGCTGGGGATGTAGTTCAGTAGTGCCACCGCTTGCCTCAAAAGCGCAAGGACCCGATTTCGATCGCTGGTACCAAAAAAAAAAGAACAAGTGCTGTTATTTGGGACAAAGATGAACAGTGTATAATGACAAGGGGCTAATTCTTTAAGAAGATAAAGCAACTCTAAATGTATGCACCTTACGACTAGACTTCAAATTACATGAAGCAAAAACCAATGAAACTGAAAGAACAGATAAATCCACAATTATCACTGCAGACTTCAAAACTATTCTCTTGAAATTAAAACAAGTAAAGAGAAAATCAGATGATACATCCGACGGACACTGTGAATCAAATTGGCCTAATGGACACTTACGAAATACTCTTCCAAAGAGAAGAACATACATTGTTTCCAAGTGCACAGGGAATATTTAGGATGGACCATATTTGAACCACAAAAAATAACTTAAGAAATTTAAAGAAATACAAAGTATCCTCTCAGACCAGAATGGAATTAAACTAAAGATCAATAACAGAAAGATTTCTGGAAAATCTAAAAAGATTTAGAAATAAACAATACTCTTCTAAATAGCCCAAGAATCAAAGAAATCTTCTGAGAAATTAGAAAATATTCAAAATTGGGTGAAAATGAAAACACAAATTAAACCCAGCATAAGCAAAAGAAAGAAAATAATCAAGAGCAGAAACCTATGAAATTGTAAACAGAAAACTGAAGGCATAATTAAGACATTTTCAGACAAACAGGAGCTGACAAAATTTGTCATTCCCAGTCCCACCCTAAAGGAAATTATTAAAATAAGTCCATTAGATTGAAGCAAAATGATCGCAAAGGAAAGCGCAGAGATATAGTACAGATTACTTCCAATTAACAGAACTGGTAGTGGCTTAAAACAACAATTCTGGAGATTGGAGTCCCTAAAATGAAGGTGTGAGCAGAGCTGCATACCCTTGCAGAGATTGGAAGGGAGGATCTATTCCTGCTTCTTTCAGAGCTTAAAGTCTCCAACTGGATCCCAGCCCCCACTCCCTCCTAAGGTCTGCCAGGTTAGGCTCAGTCTTTCTCACACTGCTTTTCTTCCGTTCTCCTCTTCCTCCGCCCCTTTCCATTCATGGCCCATCCATGGCCTGTCCAGGCCCACCAGGACCTACCCAGGACAATCCAGAGTAACTGCCTAGCAGTCATGGTTCCTTCTGGAACCTTCATTCTCATTTGTCATATAACCTAACTCATTCACAGTGTCCGGAGACTAGGATGTGACATCTTTGGAGGGGTTTCATTCTACTACATGCAGAAATAAATGATTAACAAGAAAAAGGATCACTGGACAGGTAAATCTAAAAGAACACTGTTTAAACAACAAGACCATGATACTATGTGGGGTTTTAAATATATAGAGAATTAAATTACATGAATAGAATACACAAAGAGAAAAACTGGAAGTAAAATCAGCTAACCATTTTTACGGTCTGTGCATTGTCCAGGAAGAATTGTGCCATTACATTAGAATTGAAAAAGGTAGTGCTGTTGTAATCTCTAGGTCCTTGGGTAACCAGAGAAGGAATGTATAGCTTAATAGCTCACAGAAGGAAGACATGGAATAATTTTTAAATAACTAGTTCAAAAAAGGGGGCAAGAAAGGAGGTAACAAGGAATGTAGACTTTTTTTTTTCTTTGTACCAGAGATTGAACTCAGGCCTTGTGCTTGCCAGGCAGTCACGCTGCCACTGAGCTAAAACCCCAGCCCTGGAATGTAGACATTTTGAAAAAATAGAAAACAAATTGCAAGATAACTTATTTAAGTTTGAAGAGTGCCACTTGAGAGACCTAGGACTCAAGAATTTTAAGGAAATCACCTACAATCACAGAGCGGAAAGCAGTTTAGAACTCTGGCCTCTGGAAACCAAGCCCCCTCACACCCAAGTCACAGTAACCTCTTCAGGTGCTACCTTCCCTCCTCCACAATCACCTGGGCTCTCTTGGTGACGGCACCCCTTGCCTCCAAGCACCCACATCTTTCTGGGACAGCTTCCACCTATGGAAAGTTCCTTGTTCCTATAACTGCATGTTCTGCTCATTTATGTACAGCATGCCCTGTAAAATTTACTTTCATTTTAAATGACTGTAAGCAAATGTCTATACCTGAGCCCTTCTGAGCGGCAGCTGAGTGTGGCGACTTCTGGTACAAGCAGTGGCACCTAGGAATGCATTTCACAGAACAACACACAACCCACCTGAAGAGAAGTAACAATTCCCAAGCACAGGCAGATTCCCTTTGCACTCAGAAACATCCCACACACAGCTGTGAATACTTACATTAGTGCCAATTAACCTCAGGGAGTTCAAACTCAAGAGGCCCTGATTTACTCTCACGGATAAGAGTGAAGGTAGGGGAAGCAAGAAAGAAGAAAGAACATGGTTTTCCCTGCTAAGTGGACACATCTATAGGAGAGTCCAGTGTTTTAATGACTTTAAGAGTCACACACACACACTTTCTTCAATTATCTCTTTTACTTCTGCTGTCTAAATCACAATGCACAAAAGAGAAGGTGTAGGGAATGACTTGGAAACAAGATCATTGATAATGCAGGAAGGCATACTGTGGGGCAGGACTTAACCCATGCAGGCATCTGTAGGACTTACTGTATTTCAGCCACAGTAGAAACAAGGGACCATCTACAAAACCTCAGGACTCTGCTTCCCCTCCCTCACCCAATATATCCACCTCCACATCTGGGGTGAGACACACGGAGATGAGGCATTTAAGATACTGTATAACAGCGGGCCAGGGATTTAGCTCAGTGGTGCTGCCGCCTTCCTCACAAGTGCAAGGACCTGAGTTTGATCCCCAGTACCCCCCAAAAAAGATACTGTATAACAAAGAAATTGCTCATACCTCTTAATTTTGTAACCATAATATGTTTGACTTTGATGTCCTTAAATTCATTACTGTTCTTTCCTCCTACATTCACTGCATTACTAGATGAAATTCATGATCTTAGTGACTTCTGCACCATGGAAGATGAGAGGTAAAGGAACAGGCAACACCCATGGTAAATTTCCCTTCCCTAACACCACCATGGACACTAGAAATATTTGCTATTCAATTCAAGCACTGCATGTTGAGACCCACTGTGTACCACACGTTGCTGAAAGTTGAGACAACAAGCCGGGCGTCGTGGCGCACACCTGTAATCCTAGCGTTTGGGAGGCTCAGGCAGGAGGATTGCTATGAGTTCGAGACCAGCCTGGGCTACAGAGTGAGTTCCAGGTCAGTCTCAACTACATAGTGAGACCCTGCCTCAAGAAAGAGAGAGAGAAAGAGAGACAACAAAGTTGACTAAGACCTGGCCCATATCCTCAAGCAGCTCTCCGTGACAATGCTCTCCAAACTGCGGTGGACCCAAAAGTCGGAGAGTGTGGGCTGCTTCACGCAGAGACCATATGAAAGGATTCTGAGCACCAGCCATGACCACCACGAACAACAACAGTAACTCAGCCTGAGTTGAGCACATTTTTTCCTATAAAAACCAACTTATCCCTTCTTATGCATCTATCAGAAACCATTTCAAACAGCTGGTAGAAAGAAAAACTGGTATGGCCAGTTTGCAAAACTGCTTTGCAATTTCTTTGAAAGTTAGATATACACTAAACATATAACCCAGCAATTCTCCTAGATTTTTACCTAACATTAAGCAAAATGTATGGCCACACCAACACGTATACTTAAGTATTTATAGCTACTATGTTCACTGTAGCTAAAACTGTAAACAACTTAGATGTCCAGCAACCACTGATAGGCTAAATTGTGGTAATTCATGAAATAGAATTCTACTCATGAGTAAGAAGGAACAAGTGACTGATACACATAACACAGTGAAAAGAAGCCACACATGATTTCAGGAAAAAAAATATTTTTAAAATGGTATAAACCATTTCGGATTTGAAATCTTTGGGGATTCAAAAATTCTATGAATACCTTAAAGTTTGTTCCCAAATGTTGAAACAAATAAATTTTTAAAACAGAGAAGTACAGGTTAATCATCAATGATATAGCTAAACTCAATTGGATCATGGGCCAGCCCATGTTTATGGTATTGTTTTCCTAAAAACTATGATAGTCCACATGCTGGTATGGTTATTTTGAGGAGGCCGGACCAAAGCCCAGCAAATTACACTAGTAAAATTAATGCATGCTGCAGTACACTATTTATGATGCCAATGAGTGAAAGAGCCCAAATTAATATTGACTTTGGGTTCTTTATCTCTACAGAGAGCAATGACAGTGAAGTACAAAGGCAGCAGGAGATCTGGACCAAAGACCTTACTTCCCTTTCTCTGCAGTCAGTACAATTCTAGGCAAAAGTCACCCACACTCCTGACAGATAGATTTCTCTTTTCCAAATGTCTGTATAATCCTAAATCCTCCTGTTTGTATGGTCTGCTTGGTCCTGGAAGCCAGAGGTATAGGAGTTTTCCATGGACTTGGCCTGGCTAGTATCGAGGTGCGGGGAGATAGAGGGTTCTAGGTCCTTTTGTGCTCTTAGAGGAAGAGATAAGTGTTGGGGTGTTCAATCATTTCAGAGGCTGGTGAGCAAATGATATTCTGTTCTTCTACTGAATCATAAAGCAACACACTGCTGTATTTTCTTAACAAAGAGGAACTCTGAAGCTGTAAATGTATAGATGTTAGTGTTCCATGCTGTAAGACCTAAGTACTATATTGTATTTTGGAGAAAAGCATTTATAGATCCTGGAGTAATTTGAATAAGAACGGTGATATTTACTTCCTTGCTTCCAAAAGAATTCTGAAATTTAAAAAGACACTCAGAGTAGAAGCAAAGGATTTCCTGGTAATGGGAGTTCTAGGCACATTTGTAGCCTAGGAACTTGGAGATTAAGAATGTGCCATTTTAAACCCCATCGTGTACACTCAAAACAAACATGCCAACTTTTTTGGGCCATAAACTCACCTCCAGTGACTGCCCAAATATAAGCCTGTTAGCTGTCAGCCTTAGTAAGTCACCAGCCTCTCTTGTTTTAGTTTCCTCCACTATAGGATGAGATTTAGAACAGAATGGTGTTTCCAATATGCATCAGAATTGCCTGGGAGGTTTCAAAAGGCAGACTGCTGGGCTTCTGCCCCATCCCCAGTTCATCAGTCAGGAATGGAACCCAGGAACCTGAAATGCATGGACTCTTTGAGTGAGTCCCCTCCTGTGGCTCACGGATCTGAAACACAGTCAAATAGATATTTGATGCTTACCCCAACTCTAACGGTTTGTGATAATGACATTTACAAGTGAGCCCAAAATTGGAAGTGGTATCACCAAAGCCAGTGTTGCTATCAACAGTTGAATAAGAACAAAATACAAAGAAATAAAAGATCTTGACATAAATATCCTCGCTAATTTTTTCATCACTTTACACTTAAACAACTAGACAACTCACAAAAACATTATCTAAATGTCATCATGCTCCATCTTAACCAGTGGAAGATTTACTTTTGAACAGAAACTTGCTTTTAACCATCAGGATAAAAAATAACATCCTTTGCTAAATATTCCCCAGAAATATGCATATTTTAACATTCGGCAGAATAAAGACTGAGATTAACTTTAAAGCATGTGGGTGGTCAGAGCACAGGAACTTGCTGGTCATCTGCAGTGCTGTCTACCACCCCAAAAATTCAGCCTTACCCCAGACTGGCTAAAACCTAAAATTCTACAATGGAAGTTTTCTTCCTTTGTTTCTCACCCATGCTCATACCTCCAGCTGGCTCTTAAAAGTCTGTGAGAACTCTGGGTGGTATTAAGTAGCTTCCAAGATCCACATCCATGCAGTCAACGTCACTGATCATTGATCATGGTGTTCTTCCCACTGAACCAAGATGATGCTGCACGGTCTTCTCCAACTCAGTGCTTTGGGCAGCCACCTTTGACTAGTTGCCCTAAATGTATCTGTCACTTACAACACTGGGCCAATAACCATTTATTGTGGTCCATGGTGTGCCAGACTGTGCTGTATGCTCAGATAATTCACTGAGAATAGAGTGGGAAAACATACTAAAGGCATCAGACACTATTAACGTCCTGCTTTTTTGTCATGACTTGGCCTTGGTAAAGACGGAGATTGTACCTGTTTTTTATAGAAAGGCAACTATATGAATCATACTATATCTACAGAGCTGAATATCCACCAGTTAAGAACCAACCAGAGCTACTTGATACAATGTGGATTAATCGTAGGACATGGTAAATTATTAAGAAAACCAATTAAAAAGGAAAAAAAACCTTAGTCCCAGAAGATCCCATGAGGAATGGAGAGGAGAGGATTGAAGAAAAGCCTGTAAGTAGATATGTTATTATCAATGTTCTTGTGTTAATCAGCTTTCTGTCACTTTATAAAAATATCTGGGGTAATTAATTTTAAAAATGCTTATTTTGGCTCATGGTTTTGGAGTTTCCTGTCCAAGATTTGGAGGACCTGTTGATCTGGACTTCCAGGGATGCTGGACAGAAATTGCAGGAAGCATGTATCAGAGAAAACTATTCACTTTATGGCTACAAAGCAAAAGAGAGAGGAAGCCAGGGGCCCACAACTTCCTTCAAGAGTATGCTCCCAGTGATAGAAAGACTTTTGACAGGCCCCACCTCCTAAAAATTCCAATACCTCCCAACACCACCATCCTGGAGACCAAGCCTTTAACACATCCAGAATATAGCAGTTCCAGATTTAAATTTATAGCAGTTCTATTTATTGTGCTCAATGTGGATGTTCAGGGATCCATTACATTATAGAATATACAGCCATGTATGGATTACTATGGAGACTGTGTCATGAAACAAGGACTATGGCTAATTTAATTCTGCACCAGGACCCACAGGGGTAGAAGGGGAGTAGGAAAAGCACACTGTAGCAACTTTTTCATGAAAACTATACTGAAGATCATAAAAGCTACTGCCTACAAGAATTCTGTAAGGACAGGATCTGATAGACAAAAGAGGCATTGCAGAAAGGACATGCATGAAGTTCAAATCAATGGCTTTAAAAAAAATTCTAGATGCCAGAAAGTCATCAGCCAATCTCACAAGTTAATTCATGTTACTCATAGTTTCTTTACTTTTGAAAAAAAGTTTGGTAAACTCTAAGAAACATTTTAGTTCTTAAACTGGTAAATAAAAGAAATGTTATATAATTTGTTTCTATACAAAAACTATATTAATAGCTTGACAGTTTCCATAGGTTAATTAGGAAATCTATTTGTGCTGTTCAGAAACCTGGCATATTTTAATTTAGATTGACATTCCTCAAGATATAGACATAAATGATATTCATCCAATAATCGTGAGATGTCACAGCATCTACAAAAGACTTATGTCTAGGAAGAGCCTACAGTCAAGTCATATGTAAAATGCGTTCTGAATCACCACTGATGTTTTCAAATCAAAGCTAGGTCTTTGAAAAAGTATACAGGATGTGAAATTGATGCACTCTTGAGATAAAAGAAAAGACTTAAAAGAGAAGGGCTATTAAACTGATTTGAAACTAGTTTAAAGGGAATCATCTAACCAGGTTTGTACTGTGGCTAACATCTTAAATATGGTCACTACAGCTGTATGGGGAAAGCTAAAAAAGTCCTTTAATTATTTATTATGTTATCTGTTGGACTGAATTCTAAAGAGTCAGATAAAAAGAATAGATTCTTGGCAGGAGCCCTGAAAACATTTTTATACAGTCACTCAAAAACTATTTCAGAAATAGTGGGATTTTTCTTGGAGATTTTATACCTATCACCTCACTTAGTTCTCGCACATCCCTGAAAGATGAAAGCTCTTCTTACCCACAATTTCAGAGGAAGGTTATAAAGATTAAGTAGCTGTTCAAAATCATCCAGCTAGAGAGTAACATTATCTAAGACAGGAGCTAGCTCCACAGGCCCCCAAGCCCAGGTGTACCATTATCAGACCAATATGGCAAAGGAGGAAAAAGTCCATATTGACATTTCTGGATGGAAAAGGAAGAAAAGACTCAGAGCAGATGCTCAATATGTGGACTTTTACTGCCTTCTTTGCTCTCATTATGGCTCCTGCC
Organism: Fukomys damarensis; assembly: GCF_012274545.1. Taxonomy (NCBI): domain Eukaryota; kingdom Metazoa; phylum Chordata; class Mammalia; order Rodentia; family Bathyergidae; genus Fukomys; species Fukomys damarensis. The sequence continues at coordinate 27,537,629 of NW_022900926.1, read as the reverse complement.
TTCAGTTTGGCCGCATGTCCCCAAGTCCAAAGACTCTCTGCTTTAGTCTCTTTAGATAGCAGAATGCTCACCTTCTGCTCTGGAATGAGAGGAATACTAGCTTCACTGCGGGAGAAAGAAAGGTATAGAAAGGCTATAACTGCTTCATACAAAGACTTTCAACCAATTCTCCTGTTTAGTTCCCACAGGGACCTCCAGGAAGTTCCTGGTAACTCTGGTTCCTGAGATTTTCTAGGATGTATGGCTCTGTGCAGTCTGTGTCTGGGTTTATTCCTTGGCCAGTTTGTGTTTAGCTTTTTCTCTTCTGCAAAATCTGTGACCATATCCATCTAACGTAGAATCTCTAGTATGGTAGCTTATAATAAGCATGCTTTCCTGTCTCTTTGTTTTTGTAAGTCTTTGCTTTTATTATTATTTTGATACAAATTTCAGAGAAAACAGCTACAAATATGTTTGCTTAATCCACCATACTTAACTGACCCTTCTAAAAAAATACATTTGCTAGTGTACAAAAATGTGTACCTAAGTCCTTATATGAACTAAAAGTTTTACATAAAGTCTGCTTAGAACATGTAAACCAGTAGGGCCCACAGCCTCATGTAAGTAAGAGAGCTGTGTGCCCTTACTGCAAACATTTCTTCAAATACAACCATGTGCAACTGTATGCTCCTTTTTAAAGCTTGGAGAGTGAAATGAGAAAAGCCAGCCCCAGTCATCCTCAATCGTTCACCACCCCAGTTAACAAGGCCATCATTTGTAGCATGAGCTACACTATTTTTCACAAAGCTTAGCCACTGTTATTTTAGGGAAAGTCTAAGAAATAGTGCAGCCTACTAAATTGTACCATTGCCAGAGCTCTGGATACTTTATAACTTCTAAATTTTGAAACTGTGCGATAGAGGAATAATATTTCACTTGTAAAGAGAATGAATGCAATTTTTTGCTATCACCTGCTAACACCAGAATCAAGTCAACCAATCCAGTTGTCTAGGTTGCATTTTTGTAGCCCGAACAGGAAAATATGGCTGATTTCTGACATTGACTGAATGCAGCCCTGCTCCTGACCTTGCTCCCTGCCATGGGCAGTAGACAATAGGCAAGAAGAGACTTGAACAGACAATAACCACAAAACCTAATTTTCTGATTTTTCCCTCCATGCCACTAGAAAAGAAAAGCTAAAACAAAAGCAATTTTAGAAGATGTCACATCCACTGCTCACTTCCATAATAGGAGACCCTCGGAGAGCCTTGCTCTGAAAGCGTCCTAGAAGCCTTCTTGACCATTTGCCATGTTATATTCCCTCTTTCATTTAAAATTATAATGCCTGCACCATTCTAATTCTCAAAGACAATTTATATAAATTATAACAAAGACTATAGATAAAAGGTAAAGATTCCTCTGAATTTTTAACATCATGCTTTCTTGTCCTAAGGTATTGTGCATCCTGATTGTTTTGCAATATTTTCACTGGAAAATGAAGAAATTCCACCTGTCAGAGCCCTATAAAAAGAAGGAAAACTTACAAATGAATTTCACTGGCAGTCATCTTCAGATACAAAAGAGCAATGAAAAAAGATATTCTACAACACATGTCATTAGGGAATTGCAAATTAAAACAATGCTACTACCATTAGAATAGCCAAAATCCAGAACACTGATCATACAAAATGCTGGCAGAGATGTGAAGCACCAGGAACTCTCATTCACTGCTGTGAAAATACAAAATGGTACTGCCATGGAAGATGGTTTAGCAGCTTCTTATAAAACTAAACACACTCTCAATGTATGATCCAGCAATCATATTCCTTGGCATTCATACAAATGAATTGAAATCTACCTCCACATAAAAACCTGAATAAGATATTCACAGAAGCTTTATTCATAATCACCGAATACTTGGAAGCAACCAAGATGTCCTTCAGTGGATGAATAGATAAACTGATACAGTCAGATAACAGTGCTGTAAAGAAATGAGCCATCAAGCCATGAAAATACATGGGGAAAGATGAATGCATATTACTAAGTGATATCCTAAGATTCCAACTCTATGACATTTCTGGAAAAGTCAAAATGATAGAGACAGTACAAAGATCAGTAGTTGCCAGGGGTAGGGAAAGGAACAGGAATAAGTAGATAAAGCACAGATTTCCAGAGCAGTGAAATCACTTTTTATAATAATACTGTCATAGTGGACACATGTTGTCACACATCTATAAAAACCCATGCCTGGTCCACCACCAAGACCGAACCCCAGTGTAAACTATGCACGTAGGGTGATAATGATGTGTCAGTGTAGGCTGGTGGATTCCAATGAATGTACCACTCTGGTGCAAGATGTCATTAATGGGGGAAGCTGTGAATGTGTAGGGTTTGCGGGGTACATGGAAACTATGTGCTTACTGCTCACTTTTTCAGTGAAATTCAAACTTCTCTAAAAAAATGAAGCTGTAAGGAAGGAAAGGACGGGGGAGAGAAAGAAACAGAAAAAAGAAATCCTTAGTATCACTGAATATCTCATCAGCATCTCAATAATTTCATAAGGCTTCATCTTGTTTTGCATCTTACCTCAGATAAGGAGTGACAAGATCCATCCATAGAACTTGACCAGGCTTGGTCCCCTTGCTTCCCTAGGAGGGAAATCATTACTGTTCACAATTTTAAAAAGAGAGGAAAGAGTGGATGGAAGGAAGGGAGGGAGGAACAAGCTTATTAACAGAGGGCTGAGAAACCAGCATGGGTGATCACTGATTGTGACTATATTTGTTTTCTATTGCTGACTAATGAATGACCACAAGCTCAGTGGCTTCAAACACCATGTATTTACTTTCTTACAGTTTCTGCATGTCACTAGTATGCCAAGATTTGACCGCTCCACAAGGTCTCCCAAGGTTGCAGCTGAGGTGTTAGCGGGACTGCATCTCATCACAGGTTTTACAAGGGAAAAACTTGCTCCAAGCTCCCCAGGCATTGGGAGGGCTGATTTTCTTGCAGCTTTAGGACTCTCAGCCACTTGTTTCTTCAAGGCTAGAAGAAGACAGTGTCTCTGATATCAGGAAGGGACCCAGTTCTCCTTTTGTGGCTCTCTCCTGATTAATTTAGACCTATCCAAGATCTTTTTTGATTAACCCAAAATCAACTGATTAGAGACCTTAATTATAAATCCATTCCTCATTGTCATACATCACAAAATAATCACTAAATGGCACCCTATCTTCTTCACCATAGCTTACTGGCCAGAAGCAAATTACAAATCCCAAGACAGTGGAAAAAGGAGATTATGTAAAGCTGTGACTCATGGAGGGTTACCTTACGTTGCACCCGTAACACCTACCCCATATTTTCTTAAGTAGAAAACAGAGTTACTGAATCACTTCCTTATTGAAATATAAAAAGAAAAAATTGATTAACTTTGTATATAATTAGAAGAGTAAGTCTGTGCTGCTGTTTGGTCAAGAATTGTCCTCAACTACATATATAGGAGGAAAGATGGGCAAGATATGCTAAATACTTTGCTGGCTTTTGACTGTCAGCCATACAACCCATACAATTGAATAGCAACATGTTTTTGAGATGCACAGGGGCAATATTTTGAAAATTAATCGAGCACTCTTATTTCTGCCTTTATGAGCACATACCTTTATTTGGTTGCCTACTAGGATGGTTCAGATGTGTTAGCAAAAGTATGCCAAGAGACAGACTTTGTCTCTACCCATACGCATGCACAAACACACACACACACACACACACACAC
>NW_022900926.1:27531512-27533623 GCF_012274545.1 Fukomys damarensis | reverse complement strand
CTCTACCCATACGCATGCACAAACACACACACACACACACACACACACTCTCTCTCTCACTCACACAAAGGGAGTTTTCAGAAAATAAGCTTAAGAACACACTATTTTCTTAAGGTGCAGGTATTTGTATACTCAGACTTCCCCTGTTATGCAGCAACAGCAGTGTGGTAGGCTAGACCACAGAGAGGCTGTGGGCTAGAAGAGAGTCCCATTTGGAGCCCACAGCAGTAGGATGAGGTGATTCCCCCAGCAAAGGCTGGGTGGAGGATGCAGCTGGGCATGAGAGGTCATGGTTTGGATGTGGGAAATTTCCCCAAAGCCTCACGTACTCAGAGGCCAAGTTTGTAGACTGTGATTCGATTATGAGGGTGTATAGCTGACTTGTTAGGAGATGGGACTGATTAGAGACGGGTCACTGGGGACATGACCTCAAAGTGTGTATCTCCCTCCCTAGCTCCTCTTTTTCTCTCTGCTTTCTGACTACCATGACATGAGCAGCTTTCCTCCATGTCAGGCTCTTCCATCATGCTCTTTCCTTGGAGCTGGCCGACCATATATATATTTACTAAGACCTCTGAAAATTCTGTGCTCAAATCAACCTCTCATTCTTTAATCAGTGGGTATGCAGTACTACGTCTCAGCAAGGAGAAGACAACTAAGACAGAAGTCAAGGGAATAGAGCCAGGCAGGGAGCGCCGCAGGTCCCTGTGCAAGCACACAAGCAAGTGAAGTTACTTCACTGCAGTCGTCACTATGATGCTGCCCCACAGAAGTGGAAGCAAATGCATTGGTTCCAAAATTCCCCAACTCTCTCTAGATGCTCTGAGATCATCTGAGCCATGCCCCTCCACTCACATACCTCTGCTTATCTTAGGAAGAAAATCAGAAAAAGGAGAGACTGCTGAGTTTTTAAAAACTGCATTTGTGTGTGTGTGTGTGTGTGTGTGTTCATATTCCTAGGAATGAGGGTTTGGACACACATAGACCAAACTCAGGAGGAAGAGACTAAAACTGAGAAGAGGCTGGGGGATCAGCTTTACTAAATGTAGATTTCTGACTCATGTGTACAATCAAAACCTAATTAACAAAAACAACCATAATTTAATTCATTTTGACGCCACCCTTGATCTTGAGACTCCTACTCTACTAGATGAGGGCCCAGGATTCTGCATTGCTAATAGGAAGCTCAGGGGATTGTGACATGGAGATCCACACCCATCTCCAACCCAAATTTGGGAAGTCTACGAGGAGATTCTGTCTGTCCCAGGACTGATCAGTGTGACTTTGTCAACAAAAGGTATGAGGCTTGAGCCTATCAGAACACTCTCCAGGTCTGCCAAAAAGAAGAGCGGCAAAATCTGACTCCAACGACGGAAATGAAACAGGAGCTCCGTGAGGACTTTGTGAGGAATTTTGTCTGTTTTGCTGCTGAAGGAAGGGGATGACTGAAGACTGGATGAGCACTGAGCCTACAAACCTGCTCACATCCCTAACGAGTGAAGGCTCCAGCCACGTGTAACAGGACATCCGTCACACCATCAACACTTCAAGGAGTTTATTTCCCTCCCTTTTTTCTCTGCTCCAACACCACCTCTGAACAGGGGAAGTCAAATTTCTCCAGCCCTGTGAGCAGCCTCCCTCCCTCCAGTGCTCCCTGGCTTGCTGCCATTGGCACCTCCAAGAAGCATAAACCCAACCCTGAAAATCCTTACAAAGCCACGTTTTTATTGACAACTCTCAAAGAGCCCCCAGAGGGACCCTCACACTGATATACAAGGAGCAAAACATCCCCCCAAATCCCATTTCCCTATTTCTCCTTCAGGAGTCTTTGCATGACACAGCAGGCACCCCTACCCTGCACCTTTCTTTCGCTTTCCTGCCCGGCCTCCTGACAGCCCCTCCTACCCTTTTACTCCTGTTTTTCCTCTGCCTTCCTGATCTTTCCACTCTTCAAACAGTAGACCTTCACACTCTCTTAAATTACAGTGTTATATTCACACCCTTCACACAACTGACCCGTAGGGGCACCCTAGAGCCTCCACTGCCTGTCTCAGGTCTTGGCTAGGAGGACCAGGACATTTTTTTTTTTTTTTTTTTTTTTTTTTTTTTTT
>NW_022900926.1:27481485-27531447 GCF_012274545.1 Fukomys damarensis | reverse complement strand
TTTTTTTTTTTTTTTTTTTTTTTTTTTTGGACCAGGGATTGAACTCCGGTCCTTGCACTTGCAAGGCAGACCACCGAACAGCTGAGCTAAATCCCCAGGCCCCAGGACATTTTAAAAGAAGGGCTTCCCTCAAGGCAACAGAGGTGCAGGGCTGTGGGTTCTTTGAAGTAAACAGTTTGTCCCTGGTTTTGGTGGAGATTGAGACTGTACCTCCTGTCAAGAGCTGGCCCTTGCAGGAGTAGGAGTCCCTGTCGATGTCCACTTCTTCATTCTGCATTTATTATTATGTCCTTTGTGACTGCTTCTGGCCTGTTTCATTGTATGCTGCTCTTCCTCCAAAGAGAGTATGTATAAGAGTCTCCAAGGTAGGAGCCCCACCCCTTCATGACTTTGGGTTCCTTCCCCAGCTAGTCCCCCATATATTTGCAAATCAGGCTGTGGACAAATATGGGTAATTTCCAAAAGGGCTTTAGGTAACACTTCCACCTTTCTTTTCCAGAAAGAACATGCCTGGGGAGCAAAAAGGCAACCAAGTCATCTCTGAACACAAAGGACAACTGTGTATGTAAATATATGATAGGAATAGTCATTCAAACATGAAATTGATCCTGGAGGACTCATAAAATAAACTGTAGGCAATCTGAACGGCTCCTGTGGATTATCAGCCAATTAATTCTACTGACGTTGTACGAGGAATGGTTCATATTAAAGCAGGTTCTGAAGGGGGCAATGCTAAGTCACTGCCCATTATCTCCTTTCCCCTAATGTAAGAAGTTCTGGCCACTGGGCCAGATGTGTGTCCAGGACTCTGTTCTGTTGCAGTGGATAAGCCTCAGCTGGAAGGGATTTTCCCTCGAAGCCAGATTCATAAAATTTATCTTCTCCCTCTAGCCCCCTAAAATACCCGAGAGAGAGCCAAGGGAGAAAGAGGAGGAGGAGATCAGTATGCTATAAAGGAGAAACTTAGCAGGGGTTTGAGGTTCATTAGTACCAAATGATACAAAATAGTCAAATGCAAGAAGTAGGTCAGTGAAAGAGGAAGGAGAGACACCTCGCAAAAATCATACATGCTCTTCACCCTGGCACAAAGCCATTACCGAGAGTCCAAGGGAAAGGTGATGTGTGCTGGTTGTTTTTTCACCTACACACTCTGAAATGTAAATCACAGCCAACTGCCTGCTCTCAGCCCTCGGAGCCATGTCAAGTGCGGTTCATGCAGAGCAAAATTAATGCTGTAAACGAGAGACAAAGTTCACTTATGAGCAATGCTCTAATGGGCAATTACCTCTTCTCTTTGCTTTCATTCCTTTTTCCTTTTTTTCCTCTAGTGCTAAGGAAAAGCAGGCAATAGAGAGGATATGGAGGAGACTGCAGTTTTATTTAGTCTGGCTAAGAAGGCAGCTTTTATGCATTTTCTGAGGTATGTATAATTACAGGTGAAGTTAATGTGCTTAAGAGCTTAGGGGAAGCAATTGTATATGAAAGATAACTTCCTAACAGACAGCTTTATTACAGCAGCTCTGGGCTCTGGAATTATGCACCCTTCTCCCTCCTTCCCATCCTCCTGTTCTAGCAGTGCTTAGCCCTACAAAGATGCTGTTGCCTATGGAAATGTTTGATTGGAATTCAGCTAGGCCCTGAGAGCCACACGTTTGCTGACTGCATGTCCTCATATCTCTCAGAGCTGACTGAGGAAAAGTAGCCCAGCAAAGGGCAGACAGTGACAGAAGATCCAACCCTTCAGGAAGACTGATTGCTAGCAAGCTCTTGTGAGAATTTTAAGAATGCAGATGAAAAGCTCCACTCGAGCCATTTTCAAATAAAGATGAGACTGCAGTGGTAGATTTTACTAGTGCCGTTAACCAGACTGGATGAGACCACTCAAGTCTCCCTATCCAGGACAAGCACAGAACACAGTTGTTTGCTTCTCAACTATGTCCCTACTCCATAGGCTTAGATTATCAAGTGAGGAACATTTGCCCTGCCAAGAGCTACTCTCCCACTTGTCCTGCACAGGGAAAAAGAATCACAGATGTCGTTACAGAAAATGTAGCATGCTTCAATTCTTTCCTGAGGCTGGAACCAGGCACCAAATCAAATGAAAGAAATGATGAGAAGAAAAGGAAGAGCCAGGAAGAGTGAGAAAAAAGGAGATCATGGAAAACCAAGTGACTGACCCCTGAGTCTCTTTGTCTCTTCTCCTCTCCTCCCTTTCCCTCTCCCCTTCCCCTCCTCTTCTCCCTCTTTCTCTTTCCCTCCCTCTTTCCCTCTCTCTCCCTCCCTCCCTCCCTCCTCTCTCTTACCACCCCCACACCTGTGACAGAACTACAGACACAAAAGTTTTAATTGGAACTAGCTTGCCCTTTAAAGTTTGAGACAGACTGTTTTTGTTTTGGGGTTTTTCTCTTTTATGTAAGAGCAGTTGCACTTTTTGTGAATGTAAGCACAATTAATGATATCATTTCCTGGTACTTACTACATGTTCTGGCTAAAACAGGACTAAGAACACCCTGTCCCTGTCTACACACAGGTTGTAAATGATCTGAGAGAAGCAACCATCTGAGGCCTAGACTAGATGTGAAAGTCCACAGCCTCTGTTTTCCAGTGTTTTTCTTACAATTACTTTCTTTAGCTTTCTGAAGAAGCAGAGATTAGTCCAGGACTTGTATTCTTAGTCTTTTAATTTGCTCCTCATCTACCTAAGGCCCATGGATACAGCTTTGTATCTGGATCCATACCCTCAAAATCGAGTTGTTTTTATAAAGACACTTAACACTCCTATCTGTCAATACTGCTAGTCCCATAACACATTTTTCCACTCCCAAAATACAATATTGGTTAAGTATTATGAAAAAAAGATCTAGGGTGACACTATTTATATTGCTTAATCCAGTGCTATGGAAGAACTAATAAATACTGAATTTCTGCTTTTCCATCTTACCTTGTAGCTTTCGTCCTGAATGTTACCTTCTGCTCCAAAATGGCTGCTAACTGACATCTGTCACATCCACTCAGAAAGGGTACCTCCCACCTGAGTCAGCTCTCCCTACTTGCACATGATTAGCTGAAACCTAGTCATATAGCCATATCTTAATATAAAGGACATATACAACTTCTGAGAATATTGTCACTCCAAGTCAAATCAGGATGCTCTCAGGAAGAAGAGAAGGCTGGATATTGGGAAGAATTTAAGTAAAACATTTTCATTTATTCAACAACAACAGCTATTTACTGAGCATCCACTCAATGCTAGCACTCTTCTGCAAAGTTGTTATGGCTTAAATAAAATATGTTCCCCAACACTTAGCTCAGTGGTTTTGCCACCTGCCTGGCAAGCACAAGGGCCAGAGTTCAATCCCCAGTACCTAAAAAATTTTGTTTAAAAAAATGTTTCCCAAGGGCTTTATGTGCTCCTAGACAGGGCTTTTGAAGGTGTTTGAGTCATGGGAGCAAGATGGCTGACTTGCTACTGGGAGGTGGGCCCTGGTTGGAAAGGCTATGACCTGGAAGGGCAAATCTGCTCACTTCTCTCTCTATGCTTCCTGGTTGCCATGCTGTGAATGGTTTTCCTCCACCACACCATTTCCGCCCTGCTGTTTCTGTCTGAGCCAGCTGACTACAGACTGAAACCTCTAGAAACCATGATCCCCAATACACCTCTCCTCCTTTAAATTGTTGCTGTCCAGTATTATGTCCCAGCAACAAAAAAGTAACACGGACAAGGGGCCATGCCTGGCCTCCAGGAAACCCTCCAATCCTGACACTGACCATGCTGGCCATGCCAGCCTTTCCAAGTAGCCTGTCATAGTGACACAGCAATAGGCAGGGGCCACAACATCTCCTTATTCTTTTCTTGAGGCATGCACAGTTCCTGTGTCCCCTACCTCCTGGGTATACATGCCCAGCCCTTTCAGAAACACTTGGAAACAAAACCTGAGGAAGTCCTCTACGTTGCGGGGTGGGGGAAGAGGAAACACAGCACACTGACAGTCCCCACAGAGACACCCCTGCCATCATCCTTTGGCCTCTGTGGTGGCTTTGTACTATATTTCTCAGAATTCCCTTCCTCATATAGCTCCAGGTGCAGGTTGACCACAGAGACATTTTGCACTCAATATAGAAGGTGGACGTGAAGCAGCAGTACGCTGATATCCTGAAGTCATGCTGGCTGTCTTGTCATGTTCCTGGGGATGACACCGACACATCTCTGGTTCCCATCAGCTATCCTCTCCCTCCAGGGCCCTGCCTGAGTGAATGCTCAGTTCCATGGCAAGGGGCACCCATGATCCCTTGTAGGTCACTCACAGCATTGAGTTATAAAGAAGGTGAGAGGAAGGGACAGCTTCTGGTTTGCCCTTGAAGGTTTTCCATTGTCTTTGGCAAAGCCAGTTCATCTCATGGGTTGATTTTCTCTGTACATTGCTTATATCCACTGTTCCTTTCCAGGGCTAGCCTAGCTAAATCTCTGCAAATCCAGCCCAAGAGCAGATGCAGAAGCAATGTGCTGCAAGCTGCCCCACCCCAACCCAGACCAACACAGCTGCAGCAAGTCTACCCTGGAATGGGTCCTCCAGCATTTCTCTGGCCAAGATACCTCCTAATGAATTTCCCGCTCCCCTTACAGAGCTTGACACAGGCAGGCAATGGGCTGATGCTAGCAGATATTATACAGTCACAACCCACTTTGCAAATCCTACCACATGATCTGAAACCTCACTTTAGGATGCCATTGCTCAAGACAACTAATGCTGGTTCTCAGCCTTTAGTGCATCTGCAGAAACTCAGAGACAGACAGGAAGCATTGTGCTTAACAGGCTACCATATGTTATATTAGAGACACAATAGATTAGGTAGCTGGACAATACAAAGAAATAAGTATATGAGTAGGTAGATCAGTAGACAGATGAAATTCTTTAAATATATTGGAACTTCTCCACCTGTGACGCTCTAGTAAAGGAGCTAACTAAAAAGTCAATGACTACAATTATGAGGTCCTTGCTATTATTATAAACTCCTATGGCTCAGATTTTATTAATAGAAATACAAAATAAACCACTTTATGTAATTTTCCAACACTCTTGAGTAATGTAATATTCAGTATAAAAATATCATATATTTTTACTAAACTTTAAGTATTTTAATTAAAAATAGATATCTAGAAATACATAAAATATTTTCTTGCCATTATGTTACCTTTTATAGATATTAACCTTATTTTTAAAAATTTTATATCGTAGGGGACAGGAATTTAGCTCAGTGGTTCCACCGCCTGCCTCACAAGCACAAAGTCCCAAGTTCAACCCCAGTACCAAAAAAATTTTTTTTAATTATATATAGCAAACTTTAAGTGCATTTATAAATAATAAAATGGTAGCATTTTCTTTGAGGAGAATTTTATTAATTTTTACATACTAATTTTATTTTATTTCATTTTAAATGAATAAAACTTACAGTATGAGCATGTAAAATGCTTCTTGTTTAAGAAATTAAGAATTTAAATATTATCTTGACAAAAACTTATGGCCAATAGAATAATATTTCCCAAGTTTCACTGTAAAGAACAAAATACTAATCAGTGTTGCTTAAAACAATGAAGAATGTTCTTTCATCAAATAGGCTTGAGATATATTGGGTTAAGCAAAATACAAATTGATTTCTTTACCTAAGGAATTCATGATTTTTCTACTCTGGTATGCATATAACTCCCCAAGAAGAGGTATGAGAAGCTGCATTTTCCAAATGTATTTGATGATGGAGACCTTTTAGAAAAAATATTTTTATTTCCCACCAACAATGTAGAAGACTTCCTTTTTCCCTACATCTTCACCTGTGTTTCTTTGATTTCTTTATGATGCCCATTCTTTCTGGAGTAAGATGGTATCTCAATGCTGTTTTAATTTGTATTTCTTTAATGGCCAGAGACGCTGAATAATTTTTTCATTCATATATTGGCCATTTGTACTTCTTCTTCTGAGAAGTATCTATATGCTTCACTTGTGTATTTTTGGTTGACTCCTTTATTTTGGGAATGATATAATTTTTTGTTGTTGTTGTTCTTCACATATTCTAAATATTAGTCCTCAGTAGAATAGCTGGCAAAAATTTTTTCCCATTCTGTAGGCTGTCTTCTCATGATGTTGGTTGCTTCTTAAGTTTTTAAATTTGATATGACCTCATTTGTTGATTCTTGGTACTATTTCATATGCAACCAGAATTCTGTTCAGAAATTCCTTTCCTATGCCTATGACATTATGTTTTACCTGTTATTATCTTCCAGCAAGTTAAGTGTTTCTGTTTTAATATTTAGTTCTCTGATATACTTTGATTTTACTTGAGTACAAAGTGGATATACATGTATGTGGGTCTAACTCAATCTTCTGCATGTAGATAGGCAGTTTTCTGCAACACTAGTTATCAAAGAGGCTATATTTCCTCCAGTGTATTTTTTGGACCCTTTGTAAAAAATCAAATAGTTAAATGTATTTGGAGTAGTTTTTGCATCTTCTATTTTATTCCATCGATCCTCATGTCTTTTTTTGTGCCAGTACCATGCTGGAAATAGACTACCTTTAGATTTTGCAACTGTTCTCACTCCAATTTTTTACTTAAATTAATCAGCTCTTACAATCCAGAAACCTCTAGGTCAAGAAATTAAGATTAAAATGTTTCCAAAATGCTGATATCTTTAAGGCAAAAGCAAATTCAAAACTACTCAGAGGAAGGAGGAGTTGTTTCACAAATTGAAGCCACAAAGAAATCCACAAAGATAAATCCCACCAAAGACATCCTGCAACTCAGAACTTTGAGTTACAAGAGGAAATGATCCTCCATGGGGAGAGGGTAAGCATCTAAACAGCACACAGTTCCCCCAAGAACTTCAGATGATAAAACAATTAGATGGAGACTCTGCGAATGAGTACATTTAAAATCATTAATCACATGAGGGAAACAAAGATGTAAGTGCATGAAACTATGAAAAATAACAGATATTTTTTAAACTACACAAATGCAGCTTCTAGAAATGAAAACATATAGTCATTATGTTCAAAACTCAATGGATAAAATAGATAGCTTATCAAACACAGCTGAAGAAAGGAATTGGTGAACTGAAAGTATTTCTAAGAATTACAAAGAATTAATTAGAGAGACAAAGCAATGGAAATTTTTTTGTTTTTATTTTCCAGTGCTGAGGGTCACTCTAGGGCCTTATGCCTTCTAAGCAAGTGCTCTACCACTGAACTATACCTAAGCTGGAAAATGTTTTAATTTTTGAAAAATTACAGATAAAATAAGAAGATTTAAAAACTTCAAAAAGTTTCAGATAAAAAATAGAAAGAGGAAGAGGCAATATTTCCAGAATTGAAAGAAAGGCAAGAATCCTCTAACTCAGGAAATGCTTCAGATAACAAACATAATAAATAAAAATAATCCCACTCTTAACACATTATTTTTTTAAGCTACAAAATACTGAAGACAACAAAATCATTTTTATGTGATGCACAGAGAAAACACAGACTACCCAACAGGAATAATAATCAGATCAACAACAGACTTTTCAACTGTAATAACAGAACACAGAAAGCAATGGAAAATATTTTCAAAGTGTTGAGAGGAAAAAAAAAAAAAACCACAAAATTCTAAAATCCAGCTAACCTATCAATCAAAACTGAGGACAAATAAGGAAATTTTCAGGCCAACTGAGATAGATTTCAATAACTAACAAAACTTCATTTGAAAAAATACAACTAAAGCATTATTTCAGCATATAAGAAAAGACTGAACATACATGGCATGTCATTGTGTAAGGACAGCATTGAGATGTTTATCATTTTAAATAGGAAGTACTTTGTGTCAAACAAATAATGGAATTAAATAAACATTGGGATAAAAATGTACAAAGAAATTGGTAAACACATGAATATAAAGAAGATTTGGCTAATATAAAACCATGTTAACGGCATAGAAAATGAAAATAAATAATATTAGATACAAATATCATGGAAGATTGAAGGATGATTGAAGTACATTAGATACTAATGCATTAGTCAGGAAGTGTGTAAATAAAATGCTTAATATTAACATAAAATACCACATTTTAGGGTAAGCAATAAAAGATGGCTGCATAGTTTCCAATAAAACAAAGTGTAGGGAGGCCAGAAATAAAGAAAACTAAGTTAACCAATATCGTGAAAGATAAGAAAATTAAAGTGAAGAAAAGACAGGGTAAGAACATTAGCTTTCTCATTGCTGGACATAATACCTGACATTCATAACTAAAAAAGAGGACTTTGATTTGCCTCACAGTTTGGGGCTTCAGTTTATGGCCAACTGGTTCCAAGTAGAAACATCACAGCGCATGTATGTGGCAGAACAAAGGTGCTCATTTCATTACAGCCAGGAAGCAGAACAGGAGAACAGTGCGGGTGAGAAAGGGGTAAGAGATCAGAGAGAGAACCCACGGCCATACACACTTAGAAGGATGCTCCCCTAATCCCACAGACCAACTCCACAGCCAACTGTGCTGACTCTCCACCCACTGCACAGTAAGTGAAAAGGGAAAATGAATCTGTTATAAGGTATGTATATTTATCAGGTACAAGAAAGTCCCACAAATTTCTTTATAAAAATCTGGCATTAGATTTTTATACTAAATATGCTTAAAACATACTGTGAAAGGAGTATAAATAAAGGAATAGAGGAAAGACAAGCCAGAAAAGCAGAAATCAAAGAAAGCCTGGCATTCCTACACAATATGAGACAAAGTAAACTACAAAGCAAAATGTTTAAGGAGAGAAAAAGATGTTCGCTGCATAGTGACAAGCTCATCGGAAAGACATTGTCATTTGAAACATATTTATTTAATAATATAGCCTCAAATAGATAAAACTGTTAGAAGTATTAAAAAATAAGTATTCAGGGTGAAGGAAGGGCAGGGACAAGGGGAAAAAATGAGAACCAAGACCTGTCATGTAAAGGTACAAGATCCCAATAATGAATGTAACTGTACTGCATACCTAAAATGTACTGATAAACTCAAAGAGAAAAAAAAAAATAAGTATTCAAAACCATTGTGGGAAATTATAGCCCACAGCTCTGAGTGTTTGGTAAATTAGGCAGAGTAAAAAATATGAAAGTCATCAAAAGCACACAGAACAACACCATTACCATTACCATTACCAAGTGTATGCTAAATTCTCAAATTAGAAAAAAAAAAACATTTTCAAATATATGGAAACCATTTTATAAACACTCATGGAAATAGATAAAAACCAAGTTATAAATGCATTGAGACTTAGAGGGACTCTCCTTATTCTAAATGGCATTTGTCAGACTTTTATTAGAAGCATCATGTTCTGTCAAGATGCTTAATCAGAGGTAAGAAATGAGAATGCTGAAGAGGCTAAGTAAAGGGAAAAAGGGTACTTGAAAGTCTTAGATAGGAACCCAATTCAATCCAGTGGCCAAGATCTAGCTCATACAGGTTTTTTTAAGGGGCTAACATGACATTTTGTTTACACTTTAGATCAAGACTATGGGAAGAGTCTCCCGAAGAGTGCTCTTCACTGAAGTAGGTGTAAGGAAAAAGGAGCCGAATTTAGAATTCAGACACAGCATCCAAGACACCACGTACTTGGGATTCAGGGTGCCTGTGGGAGCTGAGCCACTCTCCCCGCCTGTTATGGGTTATGTCTAGATGTCCCCTAAAAGCCTCCAGTGGTCATAGTTTGGGGAGGTGGGTGGATCTAGAGAGTATGGTGCTGGCTTCGATTCAGAGTGCAATGCTATGGCCAAGGGCACTAGGTTTAAGGGTGTGAGTTCTACCCATCCTAAGTAGTCTGAATCAGATAAAAGGTTCAGAGAGTCACTGTTAAATTCTCTTGTTGCTTTTTCTGTCTTCAGCCTCCATGAGCTATTTCCCCTTTGCCATGTGCCACCCTGCCTTGGAGTCAGCTGATTATGGACTGAAACTTTTACAAACTGTGAGCTAAATCAACTTTTCCTCATTTAACTTTGGGTTTCCAGTAATTTGTTTCAGCAACAAGAAAAGTAATTAAAACACCACCTCGCAGAGGCCACCAGCCTTTCATCCATTCTCCTTTGCACACCTCCTCCATCTTCCTCCCTCAGACCAGCTGCCTTGTTTGCCCTTCAGCCTGCCAGGCCCCAAGACAGCTGCTCTAGGCTCTAAGTCCATGAGCCCCATATACTGGCATCTTTACCATATCTAAGTACAGCAGAACAATGAGCCCTTGGAAAGCGTAAGTCCCCTGACAGTGCAGAACCAGGATTCTACCCTGCCTTTTCATCAAGGCCAGGAGAAGTGGCACATGCCAATGGTGCATGGCCATTTAGGGCAGGGAAGTGGGCAGGAAAGTCATAACAGACATACCATATAAATTAACACTTTATCTAATTTCCAACAGGAAAATAGTTAGAAGAAGAGACATTAAGATTCATAAATGAAAAAAAGTTAGTAGAGGAATCATGATCATTTAATATCCATTCAACAAGCATTTATGAACTCTTGCCATATGCCAGGAACTAAGCCAGAAACGCAGCTAGAAATGAATCAAACACTTTTGTGCTTGGTTGCGTTTATTTTTACCAAGTTCATGAAATGTCCTGTCAATTGTCTCTTAGAGTGTATGGTATCAAAACCTAGAATTTACCAGGACACACAAGCAGGGATAGGCAAATCAGGGTGCCTGCAGCATGTCACTTTTACTACCATGGCCATCTGCTCTGCAGACACTATGCTGCTAGGTTGTACAGTAGCCCCTTGCTCCAGGCTTCTCAGAGAACTTTATGGATATATTAGTCCCAATTCACTACTACATTTCTACAAGAAAATAAAATGCTATTTCCTGGTGGAAAAGCTGAAGCACAGTAAGAGCACTTAATTCACTACAAAGAAATAGCGAGGACAGAATCCCGATCTCCTAATGCCAAATCTCATGTGAGAAACAGAAAACCCACAGCCAAAAAAATGGAACTCTCTAGACACAATTCCAGAATCACTTGCTTCTAATTAGCACTGATTGTGGTGATGAGTTACTTATTAAGGTCAGAGACAGGAGAACAGAACCAGGAGAAGGCAGAAGAAAAATGCCCTCTTCTCAAAGAGATCTGAAGGTTGTTCATACTTCTGGGAAAGACCCAGCAATGACAATCTCTGTTCCTTTTGTCTCTTCCCAATGGACAGGCAGTCTTACTTCAGAGGCACTGCCACACATTGTTAGCCAGAGCCCAGCTCTGTGGGCGTGGGCTCATTGGTCATACAAACCCTCCAAGGCATTTGTTTGTGTGCTACATCTCCTGACTGAGTGACTGGTGATAAAGGAGCTCAGTGGGGAAAGAGCTGCGGGCTCCACACAAACCCACTGGGAAGGGTCAGGGAATGGGTCTGCTGTAGTGTGAAACCTGATCTGCCCCAGCTGCCCTGGAGCCCTTCCAGGCAGCTCCTTAGCAGAAGCAGCCCTTCTGCTGCTTTCTAGCATGGTTCTCCCATCAGTGCACTCTGGTCACCCACAGAACCAGCCTGTAGACTGTGAGTCACCCATAGAACGACCCTGAGTAGAAAGAGCCCTGAGAAAGAATCTCCTCCAAGGTAGCCTTTTTCACCACAACTTGGTTTCTACTATTCTATTCCAAGAATTTGTCATCGTGATGCATCTTTTCACGAAGGAAAGAAAGAAAGAAAGAATCAAACTTGATACAGAATTATATCAAATTAAGTCCACTGAGCTTTCAAGTGTATTTTTTTCTCTAGGAAGAGTTAAAGTATGTCTCACCAACCTCCTCTCTACCCAAAAAGATCAACAAAGTGCCATGAGACTTGTGCCCATTGTGTACACTGTACACTTGTGAACATCAAGTGATTTATTTTATGGAAGTCTGTTTCCCCATCTGCACTTTGTCTACCCATCTCCTAGTTAGGAGAATTTAATGAGACAATGTAACCATTTGACACCTACCACCTTAAATAACTGTTTCAAGCAAGGAATCTTCAAAATGTCAAAAAGCTTGGGTGAAAATAGGGATAAGAAATGGGATCTTTTCACACTTTCAAAGAACCCCCCTAGGGGACATCTATTAAGTACAAAGTGAAAAATATTAACTTTACAAAGAATAAAATGGCAGACACCACCCTAGTCAATGGATGAAAGTTAATCCTGATTCTCCCCTCAAATTTGGTTTCCTTTTCTATGGTTTAAATTACATGCAGTCAGCTACAGTCTGAAAACAGTAAGTGGAAAAATTCCACAAATAAACAATTCATAAATTCTAAATAATTTCATTATATTATATTGTTATAGTCATTCTATTTTATTTTGAGCTGCTGTTAATCTCTTACTGTGCCTAATTTATAAGATAAACTTTATCATAAGAATGTATGTACAGATAAAAACACAAAGCTTGTGTATGGTTCAATATTATCTATGGTTTCAGGTATCCACTAGGGTCTTAGATAAGACAGGACTACTATAATATCCATAGTAATGGAAAGATCTGTCTCGTGTTTTTCCTGATTAACAGTATTGAAAAGGACACAGCAGCAGAACATTCTTGCCAAATTTAATCACATAGAAACAGAAGACAAGTTCATATTAAGAGAAATTCTACAGAATTGCTCCATATTCCTAAAAAAAATGCCGGAGGTAGAAGATAAAAGAAGCATCAGAAAGATGTGTCCACATGAAAACGACTCAATCAACCATTTCTGACTTTGAAGACAGAGGAAGGGGCCACAAGTCAAGGAAAGCAGGTAGCATCCAAAAGCTGAAGAGAGCAAGGAAACAGCTTCTCCCTCTGAGCCTGCAGAAGGAAACACAGTCCTGCCCTTGCATTGATTTTAGCCCAGTGAGACCTTGTTAGATTTTTGACAACTGTAAGATAATAAATCTGTGTTGATAAAGCAATGATTTCATGGTAAATTGCTACAACAGCAATAGAAAATGTATATAGCCAGGAAAGACAATGGAAGAATGAGGAGTTGTTACAGATTATAGGCAAGAGAGAGTAAGTGTGGTGCAGTGGTCAGGCACAGAAGCTGGAGTCAGGTTGGGTTTGAATCATGGCTTTGTTTTGAACAAGGCACATAACCATCCTAGCCTTCAGCCTTTCCATCTATGAATAGAGGGTTATATATAGCCATACCTTGTGAGGATGAAACGTTCTAATGTATATAAAGCAAAGGACAGGGCAGCACATGTAGTAAATTCTTTCTATAGGAGGCTAAGAGAGCACTGTTTAAGAAATCACTGCAGATTCCTCCAGCCTGCTGTTAGGGTCTCATCTAATGTTAGATGATCACCATCACTTAGGATTTATTTATTGCCTAAATTTTGTAAGTCTTGTCCAACATTCAGAATTTAGTATATAAATATGTCTATCAGATCTTTTACTAAGAGCAGATCCCTATGACAAGAGAAACAACACAAAGGGATCAATTCTAAGGAGTATCTCTGGTTTCAAGGAGGAGAATAACACTGAAAAGTTAGATGCCAAGATGAAAGATAAACTGATTGCTACAAATCAGTTCCATTCTATTGAAGGCACAGAATGAAAAGAAGATGCAAACAAAGGAACTAGCATCAAACTGACATCAGACTTCTCAACAACAGTGAATTCAGGAAGACAATGGAATAGCACTTTTAAAGGATAAAAATAAAGGAACTTTGAACCTAGAATGTTATATTTATCTGAAAAGCTTTCAAATATAAAGGTATTTTTAGTCACTTTCTTTATCACTGAGACACAATACCTGATACCCACATTTTAAAAGAGAGGCTATTTTGACTCACAGGTTCCAGTCCATGGTTAGCAGGTTCAAATGTAGAAACTACATAGGAGAAGGGCCTATTGCAGAGGAAAACTATTCATGTCATGGTGGTCAGAAAACACAGTATAAAGGCGGAGCCAGGGAGGGAGATAAACTCTTTCAGGTCACACCACCACTGAGCCACCTCTAAGCAGGCCCTATCTCCCAACAGCGCACTCAACTATAATGCCCCTATGCTCCAAGCACCATCCAAAAGCCCCACCTCTGAATGTGTGAGAGTTTTGGGTTCATTCTCAACCTAAACCATAAAAAGGTATAATAAAAATGTTCTTAGACACTTCATTGGGTACCTTTCTGTGGCTGGGACAAAAACCAGACAAATACAAATTAACCTAGAAGACGTTTATTCCGGCTCATAGTTTCAGAGGTTTCAGTCCAAGGTTGGCTGGCTCCATAGCAAAATAGAATGGGAAAGCTGCTCACCTGATGGAAGTGAAGAAGCAGAGTGTAAGAAAAACAGATCCAGCCCCAACTGAGCACCACCAGATCCAGTAAGGAGGCAAGGACCCTGGAGGAGGTCTCTCCAGCCGCCTGCTTGGACCCACCCAGTGGGTGTGTGACCTCCCCTAATGTGCACCGCCAGATCCAGTAAGGAAGGTAGCCGAGAGGGTGCCCTTGAAAGGCCCCCATGACCTGCCCCCCGCCATTCTCAAACCTCCTGATTGGGCCAGTCCTTGGACCCACTCTGCAGAGGCATAGGTGGGCATGAAGGGTATTTTTCAGAGCTCCCAACTTTGAACATCTTTAAAGAAAGGGCAGGGGAAACCTATAATAGAACTATGTGGAGTTCAACCATATGGGTTGGGAAACTCAATTTAGGCCTTGTGGACTGAGGTCAGTCTGAGTTGCAGGGACCTGCCATTGGCTAGCTGAGATCAGGGGATTTGGCTCTGCACATGGCTGTGCACGTGGTATAATATGATAACAGAGACGTAGTCTGAAAGAGGCCCTTCAAATTATTTTTTTCTTTTCCTCATTCCACCCTAAAATTGCTTTCTTTTTTCTGTCCTCGCTCTCCAACTCAGTCTCTTGCTCCACCATATTATCCCTCATCTCCCTTTTTATTCCTGCTCCTGCCCTAACTCAGACTTCTTCTTTTATTATTTTTTCTTTTTTTCTTTATGTTCTTTTCCCCTGTCATTTTACCTCACTCATGGCTCCACAGCTTCAAGGGAAGGTGAGCCCCTGTTACTGATAAGGGGATTTCTTTTTGTCCTTATTCCTGCACTCTGTCTATCCCCTTTGAACTTAATAGTTTCATAAAGATAGTACGGTCATTCTACATCCTCTGGCTTCACTTCAGACCTTCTCCAATTCCTTCACTCATCCACTCCTCTTGTCCTAACTCAGTCTAACCCCCCATCCTAAATGGTAAAGATGCTATATTGAAAAGTGTATTCACTGCAAACATATTTTGGGCTACTTTTTTATATTAATTTAATTCACATGGTTAAAGGTGATAGATTAATGACTACCAGAAGTGGTCAATTTGCAAGCTGTGCTTGATCCTATTGGGCTGCTGAATGTATCAATTGGGATAAAGGATTGTGATTGATTTAATAAGTTGTTTTCTCCAATATTATGAAAATGAGGATTTCTATGAGTCATTAGAGAGTCAAAAGCTAAAATGCAACTATATCAAGAAGATTTAAGTAATAACCCAGAAATTAAACCAAGGACAACCCAACAACAAAAATAAAAATGAGAAAACACTTATGCAGACACAAAAACACACTTCCAGTTCACCAATGGCAAACAGTAGGGCAAATGAGGATGAAATATCTGATAGTGAACCAGCAGGACACCCTGGACCCATAGCACAGGAGGTAACAAAACAGATCAATCAGGCTCTAAAAAAATTCAAATCAAAAATAATTTCCCAGTTAACCATAGAGATAGTGAGCAAAATGAAAGTCATGATTCGAGACTCTAGAACAGAAACTGACAAAAAAATAGATGAGCTCAAGACTGTGATAGAAGCCATAAAGACTCAGCATAAGAAAGAAATGGAAACAATGAATGGCCAACAGAGAAAAGAAATGGAATCCATAAAACAGATTCAAACAGATATCCAGGAGATTAAAAACGCTACTGAAAGTATATGCAACAGAATAAAAGATTGTGAAAATAGAATTTCAGATATAGAAGACAGGATCACAGTCAGTGACCGTGAAAAAAGAGGTCTCTCAAAAACAGTAAGGGATCATGAGAAATCAATCCAACAACTTCTAGATGATGCAAAGAAAAATAACATAAAACTGATAGGAATCCATGAAATAGCAGGAGAAAACACAAATGACTTAAAAAAGCTCTTCACAGAATTAATGACAGAAAACTTCCCAAACAGAAGGGAAGAATTAGACATACAGATAAGTGAGGCATACAGAACTACAACTAGCCATGATAAAAAAAAAAAAAATCTACACCTAGACATATAATAATCAAGATCCCAGAAATCCAACAGAAGAACAAAATATTACAAGCAGTAAGAGAAAAGAAACAAATTACATGCAAAGGAAAGCCCATCAGAATCATAGCAGACTTTTCAAGACAAACCCTTAGGTCAAGGAGAGCCTGGAGTGAGGTATTTCAAGTCCTAAAAGAAAACAAACTCCAACCTAGACTGATGTATCCTGCAAAACTCCCTTTCAAAATAGACGGGGAAATAAGATACTTCCATGTCAAAGAACACCTGAGAAACTTCATGAACACCAAACCAACACTACAAGGAATTCTAAAACAATATCCTAGAAAAGGAAATGAAGGTCACAATACCATGAGGCCCAAAAGACCAAATCAAATAGGCAAGGCGAGAAACTAAAAGGAGAGGAGAGAAAAAGGAAAGAGTCAACAAAAGGACAATAACATGACAATAAGTCAGAAAATATCAGTTATAACCATCAATGTTAATGGCCTCCATTCACAATCAAGAGAAATAGACTGGCAGAATGGATTAAGAAGCAAAATCCAACAATATGTTGTATACAAGAAACACACCTAGTGCAAAAGGAAGCCCATAGACTGAAAGTGAAAGGATGGAAAACAATTCTCCATGCGTCAGAAGCCCAGAAAAAAGCAGGGGTAGCAATCTTATTTGCAGACAAAGTAAATTTCAAAACAAAACTCATTAAGAGAGACAAAGAAGGCCACTACATCCTTGTAAAGGGAACAATTCAAGAGGAAGAGATGACAATCTTAAACATATATGCACCAAATATAAATGCCCCCAACTATATAAAACAAATATTAAGTAATATGAAAAACCAAATAAGCATTAATACAATTTTAGTGGGGGATTTAAATACCCCACTATCACAAATTGACAGATCATCTAGGCAGAAAATCAACAAGGAAATAATAGAACTGAACCAAGCTTTGAAACACTTGGACTTATTAGATGTCTACAGAGTATTCCACCCCACAAAATCAGAATACATATTCTTTTCAGCTGCACACGGATCATTTTCCAAGATAGACCACATACTGGCTCACAGAACAGGTCTGAATAAATGCATTGAAGAATTGAAGTCATCCCCTGTATATTATCAGATCATAGTGCAATGAAGCTGGAGATCAATAGCACAAGAAACTGTAAGAACTTCACAAGCACATGGAAACTGAACAACACCCTCCTAAACAATTAATGGATTACAGAGGAAATTTAAGAAGAAATTAGGCAGTTTTTACAATTAAATGAAAATGCCAATACAAAATACAGGAATGTATGGGACACAATGAAAGCAGTTCTATGGGGAAAATTCATAACATTGAATGCCCAAACTAGGAAAATAGAGCGGGCTCAAATAAATAATTTAATGATGAAACTTAGACTCCTACAAAAGCAAGAGCAAGAAAAACCCAAAGCTTGAACAGGAGAGGAAATTATAAAGATCCAAGTGGAAATCAATGCAATGGAAACTAAGAAAACAATACAAAAACTAAATGAAATGAAGAGCTGGTTTTTTGAAATAATAAATAAAATTGACAAACCCTTAGCTAATCTTATCAAAAAAAGGAAAGAAAAGGCTCAGATCCATGCAATCGGAATGAAAAAGGAGAAGTCACAACAGATCCAAAAGAAATCCAGAGGATCATTAATACCTGCTTTGAGAACCTATACTCCAATAAAATGGAAAACACAGAAGAAATGCACAGATTTTTAGATACTTATGAATTACCAAAGTTGAACAAAGAAGATAAAAATTTTTAAATACCCCAATTACAGTCAGTGAAATTGAAAATGTAATTAAAAATTTACCAACAAAGAAAAGCCCAGGCCCTGATGGATTCACTGCTGAATTTTACAAGACATTTAGAGAAGAACTACTGCCATTACTCTTCAAACTTTTCAATGAAATTGAAAGGGAAGCTATACTTCCAAATTCATTCCTGGAAGCAAGTATTACTTTGATTCCCAAACCAGGGAAAGACCCAACTAAAAAAGAGAACTACAGGCCAATCTCCTTAATGAATATAGATGCAAAAATCCTTAATAAGATACTAGCAAACAGAATACAGAGGATTATCAAGAAGATCATACATCCTGACCAAGCCGTATTTATTCCTGGGATGCAAGGGTGGTTCAACATACGAAAGCCAATAAATGTAATATATTATATTAACAAAGTCAAGCACAAAAACCATATAATCCTCTCAATAGATGCAGAAAAAGCATTTCATAAAATTCAACACACATTTATGATAAAACCCTGCAAAAAATTGGAATAGATCATCTATACCTCAATTTAATAAGGGATATCTATGAAAAACCAACAGCCAACATCATATTAAATGGTCAAAAACTGAAAACCTTCTCGTTAAAATCAGGAACAAGACAAGGATGCCCACTATAACCACTCCTCTTTAATATAGTTCTGGAAACATTAGCCACAGCAATCAGACAAGAGAAAGAAATTAAAGCAATAAAGATAGGAAAGGAATAAGTTAAACTGTCATTATTTGCTGATGATATGATATTCTACACTGAAGACCCAAAAACTCCACCAAAAGACTTCTAGGCTTAATTGACAGATTCAGCAGAGTAGCTGGATACAAGGTCAACACCCAAAAATCAATAGCCTTCTTATACACAAATAACAGACTCACTGAGAGAGAAATAAGGGAAAAAATTCCTTTTACAATAGCATCCAAAAAAAATGAAGTATCTAGGAATCAATCTAACAAAAGAAGCAAAAGATCTCTACACTGAAAACTATAGCACTCTGAAAAGAGAAATTGAAGAGAATATTAAAAAATGGAAAGATATCCCCTGCTCCTGGGTAGGAAGAATCAACATAGTGAAAATGGCCACACTTCCAAAACTGCTGTACAGATTCAATGGAATGCCAATTGAAATTCCAACACTATATTTCACAGAACTAGAAAAAAGAATCCAAAAATTCATTTGGAACCATAAGAGACCTAGAATACCAAAAGCCATCCTATGCAACAGACACATGGCAGCGGGTATAACAATTCCCAATTTGAAACTATACTACAAAGCCACTGTGATAAAAACAGCATGGTACTGGCAAAGAAACAGGCCTGAGGATCAGTGGAACAGACTGGAAGACACAAAAAGAAATCCAGATGTACTCAGCTACCTCATCTTTGACAAAGGAGCTGCCAGTCCCCACTGGAGGAAAGATAGCCTCTTTAATAAATGGTGTTGGAAAAACTGGATTTCAACCTGCCACAGATTAAAACTGGACCCTTATCTTTCACCATGCACTAAATTAAAATCCAAGTGGATTAAAGATCTAAATATTAAAACAGAAACATTAAGCTTTCTGGAAGGGAAGTTAGGCAGAACTCTGGAAGACACTGGCATAGGAAAAGACTTTATGAACAAATCCTCAGTAACACAAGAACTAGCAGATAGAATCAACAACTGGGATCACATCTTATTAAAAAGCTTCTGTACTTCAAAAGAAACCATCAGCAGAACTAAGAGACAACCTGAAATGTGGGAAAAAAATTTTACCAGCTGCTCCTCAGACAATGGACTATTATCTAGAATATATAAAGAACTCAAAGCAATCAGTTCCCCCAAATATAAAGATCCGATTCAAAAATGGGCATCAGAAATGAACAGACATTTCTCAGACAAAGAAGTAAAAGCAGCAAGTACATATATGAAAAAATGTTCCACATCACTGGTCATTCGAGAGATGCAGATAAAAACAACACTGAGATTTCACCTCACCCCACAAAGAATGGCTGCTATCAAGAAATCACACAATAACAAATGTTGGTGGGGTTGTGGGGAGAAAGGAACCCTTCTCCATTGTTGGTGGGATTGCAGACTGGTGGAACCACTATGGAAATCAATATGGAGATACCTCAAAGAGCTTGGACTGGAGGTTCCATTTGACCCAGCCATCCCTCTGCTGGGTATCTTTCCAAAAGAACTAAAAGAATCATATCACAGTGATGCATGTGCACCCATGTTTATAGTGCTACAGTCTGTAATAGCTAAAACTTGGAAACAGCCTATTTGCCCATCCGTTGGAAACTAGCTAAAGAAGATGTGGTTTTTCTATAAAATGGAATATTACTCAGCCATAAAGAAAGAGAAAATAGATTCATTCATAGGAAAATGGATACATATTGAAGATATACTCCTAAGTGAAATAAATAAGTTACACATGTGTAAATACCAAACAGTTTCTCTGATGTGAATAAACTGCAATAATACATAAGATCCTAATAAGATTACTGACATGGTGAAATGGGAAGAAAGGAGCTAAAGGTGTAGGGAAGGTGGGATGGATAGGGGAAGGGTAATAGGGAAAAGAAAAATGTGTGAAATAAAGAAAAGATGGAAATAAAGTGCTTGTAGATGGGAAGGGGAGGAGGGGGTGAAGGGAAGGTGGGGACTAGGGGAAAAAATGAGAACCAAGACCTGTCATGTAGAGGTACAAGATCCCAACAATGAATGTAACTGTCTGTATCCCTAAAATGTACCAATAAACTCAATTAAAGCTGAAAAAAATTTAAAATAAAAAAAAGAGAGAAACAGATCCAGAGAAAATATGTACTCTTCAATGGCATGTCCCCCGGGACATACTTCCTCTGATCAGACCCCACTTCTTAAAAATACATTTTGCTATGACCTCAACAATGGATTCCATTGAGGAAATTAGTGTCCCAAATCTAATCACTTTCAAAAGCTGATCCTCTGAACACATAAGCCTTTTGGAGAGCATTTTTAATACAAATCATAACTGACACCTCATAGCTTGCTACAAAAAGACCCACACAAAAATATTTTTGAAGAACACAAACATGAAAAATAAGACTAAGAGTATGGAGAGGAAAGAATCATATATATTTCTTTATTATCTTAAATTTTTAAGAAAGTGAAATACAAAGCTAAATTTAAAAGTATATCCACAACAAAGATAAAATTCTAGAGAATATTTTAATTGGCAGTCTTTTAGAAAAAAATATGAAAGTTCATTGGTTTTAGAATCAGACCAATAGGGGCTGGGGATTTAGCTCAGTGGCATCACCACCTGCCTCAAAAGTTCAAGGTCCCCAGTTCGATCCCTGGTACCAGGAAAAAAAAAACAAAAAGAATCAGACCAATAGGGATAAAAAGTTATATAATCTTACAGTGAAAGCAAATACCAGGGGAACAAAAATAGAATACAAAGTCATTAAGATAATAGTAGAAGTTACAATCTATCCAATGAAAAAATAATAGAAAATATTGGGAAATGTGTTAGTTACTTTGCTGAGACAAAATACCCAACACTCAAAGTTAAAAGGGAAGGGTGGGCCAGGGATTTAGCTCAGTGACACCACGCTTGCCTAGAAAGCACAAGGTCCTGAGTTCGATCTCTGGAACCACAAAAAAAGGTGGGGAGGGGCTTTATTTGGCTTACAGTTTGTAGAAGTTTCAGTCCATAATTGTCTGGCTTGGAGGCTGGGATGGAAAACAAGCATGGCAGAATACAAACGACATGGCATACACACAAGGCAGCAAAGGTAAAAAGAGATACTTAACAGCATCTCCTGCCCCATTTATCTTATTCAGACTACGCACGTAGGGCAGGTAGTACTCACACCCTTAATCTTAGTGCCCTTGAGCCTAGCATTGTATCCTGAATCAATCCCACTTCATGCACTCTAGATCAAGCCTATCACCACATAAGGCTTTGGGGAAATATCTAGACCCAAACCATAACAGAAGATATAACAGAAATAAATATTATTATAATAATTACATGAAATCTAAAGAATTTAAGCTAATGAATGAAGCAATCTTGACAAATATCAAAAATCCAAGGTCCAACAATATGTCGTCTAAAATGACATACCCAAAACCAAAAGTTACAAAAGGCTGAAATAAATGATCTTTCTTGATATACAGATAGATAGATAGAGAAATACATATACATATTGATATATAGAGAGAGAGAAAAAGGGAGAGACCACCAAAAATATGCATGCATACTTTGGCAGTTTGCCATACTGATAAATATCTGGAAACTAATGGCCACCACTTTAAGCACCTCTTGTAATTGCAAAGGCCAAAAGGTAACATGTATTAATCTTAGGATTTCTTAATAAATTTAGTATTAAAATATTTATACAAGTTCTTCTTGTCCTGACAAACAAAAATTTTTGGCAAACTTTGTATTTAAGACAAACACACAGGAGAGAGAAGACTGGAAAATTATTAGAAAGCAGAGAAATGAGCAAGAACTGCCATAGCAGACCAGAAAAAAATGTTTTTAGAAGCTGAGAACCAATGAAACACTCTGCTGACACCTTCACAGTCCCAGTAAGTTTGTAGGCAGACCTCTAATCCATGGACGAAAGACCAGCACCATTCTCTAGGGAAGTGAGACAAGCCCAAGAGGCTCTGATACCATAGTTGCCTATTAAAAACAACCCATCTAGGTTATCCTAAAGTGAAACCCAAAGCAACTCTTACCTGAAATATCACTTTTAATCACAAGTACACAGGCTAGGATGATAAGACATCCAAAGAAACTCTCTAATACAGAAGACATAGACCAAAATAAGCAGGGGACAGCAGCTTGAGGCAGAAAAAATAGAGGGAGAAGAAACTTAAAAATATAACTATGATTCAAATGCCCAAAGAAGTAAAAACAGTTACTGCATCCAAAGCCCAAGAATACATTTCTACTTTTTTAAGGAAAGGGGCATTCAGATGAGTAAAACATTTCTCGGAAATTAAAATTACGATAGTTGACAATAACTTCAAAAAATAAAATCCATAAGAACTTTATTTTATTCATTATAGAATATTTAGATGAAAGATATATGCACACAGCAATCTATGAAATATTGCTAAAAGGAAATTTTTTAAATATAAAGAAGTAAAGATATCCTATGTTCATGGACTGGAAGATGTAACATTGTTAAGATGACACTACTACGCAAAGCAATGTGCAGGTCCAGTATAATTTGAGAGTCCAAATCCTATTTGTTTTTTCTGAAACACAAAATCCTGCCCTAAAATTCATGTAAAATTATAAAGAACAAAGGTTGGGGAATGTATACTTCCTGGGAACTTACTAGAATGCTAAAGCTAAAGTACTGTAACATTAACATTTGAACAATGAAGTAGAAGAAAAGTCCAAAAATAAACATATATGGTCAGTTGATTTTTGACAAGGGTGTCAAGACTATTCACCGGAGAAAGGAAATTTTTTTTCAATATGTGGCACTTGGAAAACTGTATATTCACATGCACAAGAAAGGTCTACAGTTAGACCTTTATCTGACATAATATGTAAAATTGATTCAAACAGATCAGAGGCCTAAGTTTAAAAGTTTTTTTAAAAACTGTAAAACTCTTAGAAGAAAAGATAGGAGAAGTCTTAATGATATTAGATCTGGCATTGATTTATGATATGACACCAAATGCACAAGGGAAAAAAGAAAACAGTTAAATTGGACTTCATCAAAATTAAAATTATGCATCAAAAGACACTATCAACAGAGAGAAATGGCAACTCACAGAAAGGGAAAAAATACTGGTAAATCATATATCAGATAAGGATTAACATTCAGACTATATTTTTAAAGTGGCTATAACTCAGAACCGAGAAACAATTCAAAAATGGACAGGGGCCGGGGATTTAGCTCAGCGGTTCGGTGGCCTGCCTTCCAAGCGCAAGGACCCGAGTTCAATCCCCAGTACCAAAAAAAAAAAAATGGACAAAGACTTGAATAGACATTTCTCCAAAGAAGACCAATGACCAACAAACACATTAAAAGATGCTCAACATCATTAATAATTAGGGAAATGTAAATTAAAATAATGAAATAACAGTTTTCGTTCATA
The DNA here is from genome assembly GCF_012274545.1 of Fukomys damarensis. Classification (NCBI taxonomy): domain Eukaryota; kingdom Metazoa; phylum Chordata; class Mammalia; order Rodentia; family Bathyergidae; genus Fukomys; species Fukomys damarensis. Next base: position 27,507,280 of record NW_022900926.1, on the reverse strand, counting down.
GGATAGCTATTACCAAAAAATGGAAAATAACACTTGTCGAAGATGCAGAAAAATTAGAACACACATGGTTTGCTAAAAGGAATTTAAAATAATGCTGCTACTGTGGGAAATATTTTGGTGCTCCCTCAATCACAGAAGTACCATATACGATTCCACTCTTAGGTACATACTCAGAAGAATTGAAATATAGACTCATTTACTTTGCCAATGTTTATAGCAGTATTGCTCACAATAGCTAAAAAGTAGAAACAACCCAAATATCCATCAACAGATGAGTGAATAAACAAAATGTGATGTGTATATACAATGGAATATTATTCAGTCATTAAAAATAAAATTGCAATACATGCTATAATGTAGACAGTTTTAAAATATTTTTATGTGAAATAAGCCAGACATGTTGTATTATTCCCTTTATAAGAAGTACCCAGAATAGGCAAACTCATACAGATAAAAAGCAGAATAAAGGTAATCAGATCTGCAAGGAGTTACTGTTTAATGGGTACAGAATTTCCATTTGGTATAATGATAAATCTGAAAACACTGATGATAGCAGCACAATACTGTAGTAGTGTATTAGACATCACTGAGTTGTATACACAAAAATGATAGAAGTGGTAAATTTTATGTATATTTTATCACCATAAAAATAAATCAATAGGTAAAATTATGACCACTTAGTACAGGACTGACAGATAAAATCAAGGAAATATCCAAGAAGAAAGAAAGCAAAACAGCAAACAGGCAGAAAATAAGCAAGGACAAAATAAAAATTAGAATGTTAGTCTATGTATGTACTAGTGAAGTTTTTCCATAAAAATAAAAACAAAAACAATAGCCAGTATGAGAGAGACAGAGAGAGAGAGAGAAATTTATTAAGGGAATTGGCTTTGGAAAGAAGGCTAGAAATCCCAAAATATACTGTCTGCAAGCTGAAGACCCAAGAAAGCTTGACCCTGGGGGAAACTTGGTCTGTACCCAGAACCTGAAAATGCAGGGGGCCACTGATCTAACTCTTCAAGTCAGAAGGCCCAAGAAGCAGGAGCTTCAATGTCCCAGAGCAAAACAAGGCTATCCAGCTCAAGATGAGAGAGAATTCAACCTCTCTCCACCTCTGGATTGGATTCCACCAATGATTCCTATCCACATTGATATAGGTGGGTCTTATGTATATAGTGGGTCTTATTTATTCTGTTTATTGATCCAAATACCAAATTCTTCTGCAAACACTCTCACAAACACACCAGGAAATTGTTTTTAACAGATATCTGGGCATTTATTGACCCAATCAATGTAATACATAAAATTAACCATTTCAATATCCAAATAATAGGAATCCCAGAAAAAGAGAATGGAAGAAAACAGCATGGGAGTGGAATTTCTACAAAATTCCCCCAATTTATGTCCCAAATTGAAGGACATAAAGGTCCATAATGCAAGAATCCACCAAACATCTGGCACACTGTCTACAAATGGAGCCCACCAAATCCACTGTGAAATTTCAGACCCCTTGAGGCAAGAAAACCAAGGAGCTGAAAGACTCAAGAATTGAATCAGTGGAATCACCAAGAATGATGAGACGGGTAATGTTGGAGATAAGAGGGGACTGTAGGATCCCGTGTTTTGACCCAGTACCTAGGAAATGCCTGGCACAGTCAGCAAATAGCTCTCTGCTGAAGGGATGGGAAGTCAGGTGTGTGCTCCACCAGCTGCCTCAAAGTCTCCAAGAGTCGAAGGAGAGATCACAAACCTGAGGAGAGATCATCTTAGTAAATCTTTCACATGACATTTGAAATGGATTTTGTATGATAAGTAGAATTTTAAAAAGCCCAGACCTAGAAACAATATGAATAGAGGTTTCATGAGCAAAAAACAGGCAAGTCTGGGAGCCTACCTGGTCCAGGATGGCGGCAGTGGAGAGAGAAGCCTACTAGGAGCCAGAGCAAAGGAGGGGCCAGGAAGTGGTGGAGAAAAGAAGTCCAGCCTTGGTCTCCAGGTGTTCATCAGTGCCCAGGGCTGGCCTTGGAGCAGGACAGCAAGATTCATAAAGCCAGGCAGCAGAGAAGATCTTATCCAGTTCTGTGAGATTCCACTATCCTGCCTTTATTATGCTGTGTGTGAGTGTGTGTGCAATAACTGTGAAGTCAGGGCCACTTGATGCAGACTGCTGAGTCAAGCACAATGACATTATGCAAGATTCCCACCCTGAAGATACTCAGATGCTAGTGGAAAATAGAGAAATCCTTCTCAGTAATTGAAGAAAATAAACCAGAGCTGAGAAGTGGAGAGCAAACATGGAAGTGATCAGTCTCACATTCTGCTATGAGAAACGCACAGCATCCTTGGCACCATAGATGACAGGGACGTGGTGATTCCCAGGAGCAGAAAACAAAGTGGCCACCATGGAGAAAAACCACGTGTAAATCCCTTCCAGTGATGTGTCTTTGTTGTGGTGTATCATTGCTGGTGTCTGTTTTAAGATATTCTATAAACTGAGGGTGGACAGATCTCCCCTCACCCTCCAGGCAAGAGACTAATGAATTTACTCCTTGACACTGCTCAGCACACAAGTCTAGGTGTATCTGAAAATCTGGGCAGATTATAAAAATCCTCAGTGTGACTGAGGCAGTGTGTTGCACTAAAGAATAATAGCCTTTTTATGACAGCAGTTATCATCTATTAGTTCAATAATTCTTATCCCATCACAGTTTAAAAATGAAAAGATTTTATATAACTAATGAGCTACTCTGCTCCATTGGGCCACACTCTGCAGTTTTAAGTGTCTGTATTCACAAGCACAGGGTAAACTGCACCTCACCAGTGGCATTGTTCTCGACTTTGTGGTAATTAATGAGAATTTTTCAAATTGTCTGACTCTCTATTTAAATGATTTATATAACGAACCTTCTGAGTTGCTGTGACAATCTATCACATTGTAATGTAGGAATTTAGGTGTGTTTATTACCAATTTATAGAGACGATGGCAGATGAGAGGTGATAAAACTTCTCTTGTCTCTTGGTTTCCTTAAAATTCTAACATCTGTGATTAGCATAAACAGGACACAACTTCACACATGTGCCATGCACTGTCTAAAGCCAAGGGCGTTTTTTTCTGGGTACTGGCCAGTCCCTTGTGATTTATGACATGATTTCATTACAAACTGCTGTAAGGACAACCACTGTTCACCCACAAGGTAGTGTGCATGTACTCATACATTTTCAGGAATGAGACGATGTGTGTGTGCCAGGAATGATAAAATACTGTTTACTTTTCCCTCCTCCAATGCTCTTGAAACAAAAAGACATTTTAGGAAATTGAGGTTTAAGATCCCAGCTTGAGAAAAGGGGAGTTACCCAAGCTAGTGCTCGTGTGTAATAGCATCTGCAAAGACAAAAAGGAAGGAACCTTTGCTCATCCCCCTGCTCTACCAGTATAACTAAAACTCGGTGCCAATGGAACAGAGTTCTTGGGAAAATATAAGCTCCTCCAGGGTTAAGACCACATTTCGGTTCAGTTTCTCATGCCTTAAGTGTACTGAGTTCAGTAGCTGACAAATAGTTGCTCAATAAATACAGAATTTTAATCAGTGTACCTATTAGATTAGGTTGTACAATCTATATTTGAAAAATAAAATCATTATTCAAGAAAATTTTCTTTTAAATAGAAAAGTCATTTACAATGACAAGACATCTGTAATATGATCTAAGGACTTGAGTACAATGTCATTTTGCATCTTCATATTCTAATAGTCTTCTACATTCTTAAATATTTTAAATATACAAAATGACAATATCTTGTCTGAAACATTTTGAAAGAATATAAAAGAATAACCTTTATAAAACTGAGAATGCTATATAATGATTAATACACATTGTACAGTATTTCCTAATTCAAGCAGCTTTACTTATGAAAATATAGATTTTTCTAGATATATGGAAGCTTTTTTGTTTTGTTTTGTTTTTTGAGACAGAATCGCACTATGTAGTTCAGTTCACTATGTAGCTCTCGAACTCCTGGTGACCCTCCTGCCTCAGCTTCCCAAGTGCTGGGATTACAGGCATGTGCCAGCACATCCGGCCATGGAAGTTATTCTTACCAGTATTTTTACTTTTGTGGATTTGGCAACTTTAGGATTTAAAAATGTTAAATTAGCAATTACTAGTTGGTTATATTACGTATAGACTCACCCAGGTCTGAGACTCTCTACTATGTTTTGAATGTGTCCCCCCAAGTTCATATGTTAAAAATTTAATCTCCAATGCAAGAATGTTGATAGAGTGGGACTTTTCAGAGGTAATTAGGACATGAGAGCTCTGTCTTCCCCAATGGCAGAATGAGTTTAGCCCCTCCCCCTACCTCTCCTCCCCACCCAGTCTCTCTCCCTCCCTCCCTCTCCCTCTCTCTCTCTATCTCTCGGTGCTCTCTTGTCCTGTGATGTCCTCTGCCATATGATGCAGAAAGAAGGTCCTCATTAGATTCGGCTCCTAAATTTTGGACATCTCAGCTCTCAGACTCCAAAATCATGAACAGTTAGTTTTTCTTTATAATTGCCTAGTCTGTGGTATTATGGAATACCAGAATGAAAGAAACAAAGACACCTTCAAAGCAGTTTTTTCACTAAACCATTACATTTCATATATTTCATATATCTCCTCTTTGAATTCAGTTGTTTTCTTTCCTCCAGAATATTTTTTAATTCTTTGAGCAAGCCTTAATAAAATTTATACTTCATTATCTTTGCATATCTGAAAATGCATTTTTATACCGTCCCATTTTTCCTAATCATTCAGGAATAATTTACATACAATAAACAGCATCTACGTAAATGAGTTCATTGGATACAAACAGACATAAAACTTGCACCACAATCATTTCCATTACGCCCAGAAGATTTTTTGTGAGCCTTTTTAGCCTTTTTCTCCCTCCACCCAAGCTATAGGCAACCACAGATCTGCTATATATCACTATGGATCACATCACATTCATAATTTATGTGACTAAAGTAGTGTAGCATGTGCTCTTTTGAACATGCTTTATCTTAACTTTGTGTCTGTATTATGAATGATTTAAAGATTTATCAATATTGCTGTATGTTTCAGTGGTTGTTCTTTTTTACTGCTGAGTTCTATTCCGTATATTGCTTATTTACCGGTTGATGGATATTTTGGGTTATTTCCAGGCACTGTCCTTGTTATTGAGGCTATTATGAATATTTTTGTGTAAATATTAATGTGTATATAGTCTTTCATTAATTTGTAGTAAATACCTAATAGCGAAATACCTGGATCCAATGATAGGTTTGCTTCAAATTTTAAAGAAACTAACAAACAGATTTCCAAAGTGGTTGTACATTTTACACTCACAACAGCACTTTATGAGGGTTTGTCTTGCCCTACAATCTTCCCAACATTTGGTGCATTAAGTATTGTTTAATTTTAATCTTTTTCATTCTAGTGGGTATGCAGTGGTTTTTCTTTGTGGTTTTATTTTTGCATTTCCATAATGTTTAATCATATTAGTCAACTTTTACACCTTTATTGGTCATTTTATTCATGCTCTTTTGAAAGTTTTTGTTCAAATATTTTGCTTATTTTGAATTGGGTTGTCTTTCATTATTAGACTATGAAAGTCCTTTGTATGTTCTGGATGCAGGCCCTTTGTCAGACATATATGTAATGAATATTTTAATTCATTCTGTAGCTTTGTATTTTTTTCCCCTCATTGAGTATATTGGTACATTCTAGGTATACAGTACACTTACATTCATCATTGGGATCTTGTACCTCTACATGACAGGTCTTGGTTCTCATTTTTTCCCCTTGTCCCTGCCCTCCCTTCACCCCTCCTCCCTCACGCTTTACAAACACTTCATTTCCATTTCTTCATTTTCTCATATTTTTCTTTTCCCTGTTAGCGTTCCCCTACCCTTCCCACTTTCCCTACACCTTTAGCCCTTTTCTTCCTATTTCACATTGTCAATTATCTCATTAGGATTTTATGTACTATTATAGTTTATTCACATCAGAGAAACTATTCGGTATTTACACATGTGTGTCTTACTTATTTCACTTAGGAGTATATCCTCAATATACATCCATTTGTATTTTCTTAATATCTTTTTGAGAGTAAAAGTTTTTAATTTTGAAAAAATCAACTTAATAGTTTTTTTTCTTTTATGGCTCATGTTTGTGTCCTGAGAAATTTTTATCTTTCCGACGTTCACAAGAGTTTTTTGTTTTCCTTTATTTTTGTAGTTTTAGCTTTGCTGTTTAGGTAGAGGATCCAGTTTTGTCACATGTGGCAGTGTGTCCTGCCAGCAACACATGACTGTTAGTAGGCAGCTGTGACTATTTGTGTCCTTTTGCCAGGTGTTTTTGCTTTGTTTTCTTTTGTTTTGCTTTTTGTATGTGTATGTTTTACACCTGCTCTGAAAAAATGACGGAACCACTGTAGAAATCTAGCTTCACAGTTGTTTTCCATCCATGTCTTCAAGATCTTATTCCATTGTCTCATGCCTTCTCATGTCACTGATGAAAAATCCACTATCAGTTTGATTGCTGCTCCTTTGTAAACCGATTTGTCTCTGATAATTGTTTCTCTTTATTCTTGCCATTCTGCAGTTTCACCAAAATGTATTTAGGAGTGAAGGTATGTTTTGTTTTGTTTCATTTCTGTTTTTCTTTCTGCTCCACTTAACAAAATGCCCTTTTCATGCCAAGATTCGTGTTTACCTTTAATTTTAGAAAAATATTGGCTGACATCTTTCCAACATTGCTCCTCTGGGCGGGGGATGCAGCTCAGTGTCACGGTGTCTGCCTGCCAAGTGCAAGGTCCTGCATTCAATTCCTGGTACGGGGGACAGGGGGACATTGCTGCTCTCCTGTTCTTGCTATTGTCTTTTTTAAATACCTATGTAACAACTTGTCATTTCTCAACTTTCCCTCCATAAATTTTCTTTCCTATCTCCCCTTTCTTTCCCTCTCATATCAAGCCCGATGACAGGCCAAGTTCTGGCCTCCATCTGCATTGCAAGTACAACTATGTCATTTATAAAGTTTGCTTTTTCATTTTGATGAGCATACTTTTCATTTCCAACAATTCTAGTTGATTTTTATTTATATCCATCTATTCTTAACAGTTACCCACTTAATTCATGTGTTATCATGGTCAAGTATTATTGAAATTTGTAAATATATTTATTTTAAAGTCATTTTCAGAGTCTTCTATTATTTATGGTTTCCAGGAAAGAATTCTGATTTTGACTGAGAGCTCATATTTCATGGGCATTGCCCACCTGATAGCCATTCCCACTTCTGCAATAAAGTCCAGTTTTGCTAGACATAGTGGCACATGTCTATAATCCCAGCATTCAGGAGGCTGAGGCAGGAGGTTTGCCATGAGTCTGAGGCCAGCCTGGGCTATAGTGAGTTCAAGGCCAGCTGACCTGCATAGTGAGGCCCTGTCTCAAAAATAAATAAATAAATAAAGTTTAGTTTTACCACAGGTGGTAACCTGTCCTGCCAGTAGGCCATTGTGTGACCATTTATTTCCCTTTGCCAGACTTTCAATTTCCCTGCCTCCCGTGAAGACAACGTGGAGTGGCAGGTCATATAATCCAGTCCAGTTTCACAAGGTCTAATGGAGATTTTGCTTGGCAGCTTCCAGGAAGGTAGGAGTTGTGATACTTGGAGCTCCAGCAGCTACTTCAGCTACTTTATGACCCTAAGGCATAAACAACAAACTCGGCAAAAAAAAAAAAAAGAATGTTGGAGAGAGCCCAGGTCCTTGATGGGGGTGTTGAGCAGCAGGTCTAGAATTGTTATCATTCAAAAAAATAATAAACATCTGTAGGATCGATGCCATAATTTCCAGCCACTAAAATCATTCCAAATTGAAACGGCGTTGTTTCTTCCCCAGCATGAGATGCCTCTGCCCGGCTTCTTAGAGGACTGCAGCTCAGAAGTATACTGTCAACCTTTTGGGGTTCCTTGTTCTCAACCCTAAGCCATGACAGATGGTGGTCGACCTCCCAGGCAAACAAGTGCCTCTGCTTCCACCCTCTGCCTCTAGTCAGCCGCCTGTCATCTGCTGACACCTCAAGGGGGTTGGCTGGAATCTTCTCAGCTTCCAGTCACAGGCAGAGAGCAAATGCCCAGCCCTGCTTCAGGACATGAGTCTAAAGTGCTAGTCACCACTCCCTCCTTGGGCCCAGCCCCAGCTTAAAATCCCAGGGCCTAAACTCCTGCCTCTTTCCCCAGCTCCACAGGTCTCCAGCCTGGTCCAATGTTCTGCTGTGGATTGTCTCCACTCTGGTCCTACATCTGCCTCCTTCCTGTAGGACAGCCATGCTGTTCTAACTTGTGTTTCTAACTTGTTCCTAATACCTGCAGGTGGAGAACAAAAGGAAACTATCTGAGCTACCTACTTTGAACACTTGCCCACAACAGAGCACTGTTGAATAATTGTACAGTATTGGTGACTTTCAAATACACTTGCTCTTGTAAAAAATTGAAACACAAAGAAATATAAAATTAAAAACCAATAGAAACTCACTCACTCTTAACACGTTGATGTATTTCTTTCTAGTCATTTCTCTGTGTATTTCTACAAATAAACTTTCATAAAATTGTGGTACTAATATAAAAGACAGGATTATATCTTGCCTTTTTACTTAAAATATTACTGTATTGATGTTTTCATTTAGATGATAGAGATATAGATATATCATAGAAATCTACCACAATTTCCCTACTCCCCTATTATAGAGATTTTAATTTGTAGCTACTATACATAATGTTGTATGATAAATATTTCAAAATTTCCTTAGGAAAAAGTCCTAGAAGCAGGATTACTTAGACAAAAGATATAAACATTTAAATACAAACATACATACACATATATCTACATTTTGCCAAAGCACTCTCCCAACAAATGTTCATTCTCACAAGCTCTGAGTATAATAATGTTTAAACTTGCCAATTTGATAGGCAAAAAAGTCTCAGTGTTCTTTTAATTTACATTTCTTTGATACTCTAAGTTCAAACATTTTTCATATGGTAATTAGCCATTTGTCTTTCCTCCCAGTACATTTTAAATGAGTGTATTTACTTACAACTTTGCAGAGACAGTTATTTCACAAATCAAATCAAAATCTTTTTATGCACAGTAAGCGTAGAAAGCCACCTCTGAAGAGTTCATGTCGATATCAATTTTATAATGGATATCTCTCCTTTGTGAGCTGAAATGTCATCTTCACTTCACTTCACGTGCAGATTCTAATTGTCTTTTTCTAGTCAGTCTTTGGACAATTTATAATCAAAGATATGGGAGCACAGAGCAGACATAGATAAACACAAGTGACCAAATTACATATGTGTATACAAATATATGCACATATTTCATGTGTATATATATATATATATATAATTCACATATAATTAACCATATATTTTTACATATTTTAAATCTGTGACCACCTATGTAACAGGTAACTCCATAACCTCCAGTCATGTACAAACTTGTTTTTAAGTCCATTATAAATGACAATTGAGACACCCATTTGGGAATTTTACCATTTCATCTCATAAACCACAAATCAAATTAAGATGTAACTTAGAATGGATGAAAGACAACTGATATGTGGTTGATTTAAGAGTTAACTGCTTCGTATTCTCAATGATAAAGCAGTAAGTAGACAGTAAGTCATGTTTATGGAAAATTAGAATATCAAAGTATTCAAAGAGATGATCAGCGGGGAAAGTGAATCAGGTTGTAGGCACACTTTAAGTGGAGCTGTGAGGAGATAAGGCACTCCTTTGCAGGGAGGTGCAAGAACTTGGGCCAGAGATTTAGCTCAGGGGTTCTGCCACCTGCCCCCATCCCCACCCCGGTACCAAAAAGAAGACCTTGTTTTGGGGAAGACAGTGGAAGAAATAACAATCTGCAAGGGTGTGACCATCTCAGTCTTACCTTCAGGATGCATAAAGAAACTTGGCACTCAGCGCACCACGCAGCATGTGGGGGCAATTAGCAGTTGTGACTCTTATTAATAAGGGCAAAGCATGATATTCAGGAAGATGTCATGTAACAGTAACAGTAACGGTGGTGGGGAAGGTAGGGACTAGGCAGGGCAGGTGAGCAGGATCCAGGCCCATAGGAAGGCAAGTGGGTGACAGGACTGTGATAGTTAATCAACTAATTGTCAACCCGAGTGGAAATGCTCTACTGATTTGAGTCAACATGGTTGTCGAGTGGTATAAAAGGGGGAAGGTGTTCAGTGATCTTCCTTGGTAGAGCTTGGTTTTGGCTGCTTTTCTTCCAAAGAGTTTCGCCAGTCTTCAAAGAAGCTTTGTCTGCTTTCTGTCTTCAGGGGAGCTTCAATCCTCATCTTCATCTTGGATGTCATCTCCTGGCTCAGTGAAGATCTCTTGCCCTTCTGGCTCAGATCCTTCAGCCTTTTGGATCAGAAACTGAGCTTCCAGCTCTGCCCCTTAGGCCTTTCCAGTGCAGATCCTTTGGTCTTCTGTCAAGGATCCTTCAGCCTCCTGATATGGACTTGCACAGGACATTGTCATGGGTTCCAAGCCCTTGACTGGATCATTCTGGTCTCCAGCATGCAGACAGATGTCTTACACTCTTCTACATCTAACTCTAGTAAGCACTGACAAGTATAAGGGCCAAAGCTTGCAACTTGCAAAGGAGCATTAGAGCTTCCCTGAGCAAGGTTGGCAAGGCATGAGACTCTCCTACCACTAGGATGAACACAGAGTGTGAGAAAACAGAGTGCATGGGTATAAACAAGCTGGCCCAGAGCAAGAAGCAAACAGGGCCTCAACTGGTGGCACATTCCTGTCATCCCAGCACTTAGGGAGGCTAAGGCAGGAGGATGGTGAATCTGAAGCCAGCTAGGACTACATGGTGAAGTCCTTTTCATGAGTGTCTTTGTAAGACCTGATAAAAAATACAGTCAAGGTTGACTCTGAGTGCCATCAGTTGGAAAGAATTGATCATAAAAACAATATAGTGTATCTTTACCCACTGTAGCCACCGGGTCTAGCACCATGCAACATCTGGCTCTTCCCCAAAGTAAAACTGACCATGAAAGGCAAATGTTTTGAATACACTGAGGACATGAAGCTTCCATGACAATAACTAAGAACTGGAATGACTTCCAGAACTGCTTCAGAAAATAGCCAAAACAACGGGATAATTGTGTCTGAAGTAAGGAGGGGTGTTGAAAGGGAATAATGGCAATATGTCTTTTAGTATAATAAATTTTTTTGTAATCACACCTCATATTAACTCAGAAAAATGCTTAAATAGGATGTGTTAGGTTATTATTTGATTTAATTGTTCATTCCCTTTTCCTCCTTTATCTGCTCCTTCCTGCTTTTGCATACCACACTACATAAGCACTCATACTATTAGGTCAATTTCTTACAACCTTTTTCCCTCCAATGGAATCATAGAAAAATTACACCAAAGAGCCAAGGTGAAAAATTGATCTGATATTTCAGCCACCATTCTAAATGCATGTCTTGATCATGTCCAAAGAAATCAACCCAAAGAATCTGGAGATATTCTACTGTATTGGTCAATTTCCCATTGTTGGAATAAAATACCTTACACCTGCAACTTAAAAGAAGACAACTTTACTTTTGCCCATAGTTTCAGAGGTTCAGACCATAATCCTTTGGCTCCAAGGCAGGAACGTCATGATGAAAGTGTGTGATAGAGCACAACTGCTTTATGGGGCTAGGAAATGGAGCACAGGGGAAAGTGCCATGAAGATACATCCCTCCAAAGGCACGCCCCACCCCATGTCCTGCCCCTAGTGGGGCCCAACCTCCTAACAACACATTCAGCTACGAACATCAGTGGGTTCATTCTTTGAGTATAGTGCCCCTGTGAGGCAATCACCTCTCCAGGAATCTCTTAATCCAGTCAGGTTGACAATTAGGTTTAACCATCACATCTAACAAAGTTGTTTTCATTAAAAAGTCTAAGTGTTTCTTATGAGGTTTTTTTTTTTAATGTTTTCAGAGCAAGCCACAAACCATCCCTCAAGACAGTCTTGTACAGCTCAGGCCTTTATTAGTATATGTTTATGATACATAATACTTACATTCATCATGGGGAACAGGTACATTCATGTGCCATGTGTTGATCCTTTGTAATTCCCCTTCCCTTCCCCTTTCTCCTGTCTTTACCCATCCCCTGAACTCCTTCTCAAGGCTACAAAGTTTATCTCTTGTCATCCATCTTTTTATTTTGCTCTTTAAATGACTTATACTTTGGATTTCTCAAGCCAATTTTAATCAGTTGCAATTTGAATTTTTAATAATAAAACTTAGATGTTTTGTGTCTGGGGTGGGGGGCATCTTTTGTTTTTTCCTTACTACAGTACTGGGGATGGCACCCAGGGCCTTGTGCATGCTAGGCAAGCCCTCTGCCATTGACCTGTAGCTCCAGCTCTAGATGCTTCTTAAATAGGAAAGAATCATAAAGGGCTCGGGTATGAAATATAACTAGTTACCTCATCTATGATATGGCATTGAGATTAATAATTATTATTTCATATCATTTTCTCAGGGTAAGCTATATTTATAAATATACAGAGAGAAACAGAGAAAGACAGAGACTCAGTGTCTAACATGCAACAGTCATGCAATTATTGTTGTTTCCTTTCCTGTCTTCTCATTACTTTGATCTACTATTTTTAAATAATAAGGGAATTTTTACCAGAGGGCTTTGCCTACCTGTGTAGCCACTACCACATCTCCAATCTCATTCCAGGTCTCTGCATCCAATCTCAGCTCTCTCACCTCATAAGGATTCAGGCTTGCACCCAGAGGTGTTTTAAAAATCTTTCCTGGTCATGAGCTATTATCTGTCATACATAGAAGCTTTAAGTGAACTTGCCTTGCTCACATAAACAAGAAGCCTGGGAAATAACAGTCAGACATTCTGATGTTCCTCTCTGAATTCCGTCCAGACTTCCTCCCAGGCACCAATTCCTTCCCCCTTCATCTCCCATGCCATCTCCATCTCGATTATCATCTCCATGGTTCCCTAAGCCTTCTATGGGATGTACTTTGGTCCAAGGTCTCCTTGCTTTTGGGGCCTATTTGGACCCTACTCTCTAGTTTAGTCTCCAATTTCTCCCTTGCTCATGATTCTGGCATTTGGCCTGAATTCCCTCATACTGCCACCCAGATAAGTCCCACTCTCCTACTCTCCTTTGTACAGAGGAGGAGGGACCAGATACTCAAACATTTCAGGACATTGTTAGGTGTGCTTCAGCCACAGAACATACTAGAAAAAGTTCTATGAAGACAGAATTCAGGAGCATCTTGGATGGGCTAGAACAAGCAAGGTCTAAACAGGTCATAAGTGGAGGGCTGGGGCCAAAACATAAAACCAAGCACTGAGATGGTTAAAGGAAGCGTTGGCACCCAGAGCCACAAGTCCAAAGATGAGCCAAAATCATAATGCTGCCTTCAGACAAAGAACTAACCCCAACCCAAACCTAAAACTCTGCTTTAGTTGGGAAGAGAAGGTAGGCCAAGGAAATGACCCAGAAATAGATCGAGGAGGCTGAGTTCTGCAGATGTTTAGATTAGGACAAAGATCTGGCCTGGTTGCATAGATTGACTGTGTAATCACACTCAAGGCCATCATTTGAATACCAAAGATAAAGCGGGTATCCTCAGAGGCTTCAGAAGAGGAAGAAAAGAATTAGTTCAGAGTAAATAGCAGAGCAGTAGCAAAGACTCCCAGTTTAGTGGGTTGGATGCTACAACAGGCACCAGGCAGGCCATTTGTAATGTGACCCTACATCTAAGTCAAGCTTGATTTCTGTAGGCTCATTCAGTACTCACTGAGGAACTAGGACCAGGTAGGGCCCAACCTGCACCCTGGCAGATGATTAAAGGTCCAGGGTAGAGGCCCCAAACCCTAGAAGCACTGGGCTTTCTCCATGGGTCCTTTCTCTGCCAAGAAGTGTGAATACAAGAGGCTGGTGGGAAACTAAGGAGTCCAAGGCTTACCAGCTATATGGGCAGTAGGTGAGCGGGTCTGTCTGAGCCCCAGGACTGCAGGGGTGGCTGAAACCCCAACTTCTCAAGCCTCTCCTAGGGCGTCTGGACCAGCAAGAGATACAATGATAGATTGGTAAGACACAAAGTACAACTGGAAGTGAAGAGGCATGAGGGTAACCTCTAGATCCCCACAGGCTTGATGGTAGATTTGGATAAAACTCATTAAGGGACCTGTGCTTAATTTTTGGCCTAAAACTGTCTTCTCTGGCAAAAGCAGTGGTTAAGTAATGGACTTCCTGAAATGGACTATAATTGTTTCTAGGCCACATTAGGACCGTGGGTACTTCCTATCACAGGGGTGAGGATTTGGGAACCCCTCCATACTGGGATTTTATGTGGCCCTTTTTGGGGGGGGTCTCACTATGCAGTTCAAGGCTGGCCTCGAACTCACTACGAAGCCTACAATGGCCTCATACTCACAGAGATCCTCCAGTCTCAGGTGTGTGCCGCCAAACCCAGCAAGGCCTTTTATTCTCATCTGTTTTTGACTCAATGTACATCTGCAATTGGATTTTTCACCTAAGTGGACCCACAGCCCTATTTGTTCCATTACCCCATCTCCCCAGCTTTCACTGAACGAAACTTATATCCAGCTCTTTAACAAGTTTAGATTCAACTTGTGCCTTGACTCAACATTTTGACAAGTTGGCTGCCCCTGCTTGAACTTCTCTCTCTGCAAATACAAGGTCTATTGGAAATCTAGAGTTGTCACTTTTTCCCCCTGGGTAATCAACTGTACAATCACAAGGAACGCTGGCTATTGCCATTACTGAAACTCTGGGAACACAGACACCATATAACTCTGCTGGAGAAAAGACTCATAACTTAAAAAGCTGCCAGCGTTTCCAGGGTGGCCTTCAGGAGCCCGGCTCTGCCGAGCTACTCACTGCTGAAATGCTTTGCTCTGAAAAGAGACATAATGGATATTAGCATTCTCAGCAAAAGCACTTTAGCCAACTCTGTTTTCATATTCTTCAGCCCAATTCCTTTGAAAATGAAAGCAAAAATAAAGCACTACTCCTTATAATTTCCCCAAGACCTTGGAGTTGGGGTGGGGGATAAAGAAAATCTGCTGACTTCGCCGACCTTGGCGATGCGTGGAGGGGGCAGGGAAAGGCAGTTGCTGCGTTTGGGTCTTGTGTGGGTCCTAATCGCTCAGCGTTGCCTGTGCTTTGGATATTTCCTTTCAAAGTTGCCATTTTGCTGTTGCAGCTGGTCTTGTCAGTTTTCAGTACTAATGGGTTGTGATGGGGTGTCAGGGGAAGTCAACAATCAATGCTTGGAAAAAACGGTGGGGGTGCAGAGGGCCCATCACGGCTGACATGGCCAGGAATGGAAATACAATGGCTTTCTTTTGTAGAAAAAGGAGTCCAGAAATTCTATGCTGTGTTTTCCTTTTTAAGATTAGTATAGATTTTTGTCCTTTGAGGACTGGGCTGTCTGCCCTTCCCCCAATTGAAGTTTGGCTGTCAAACACGTAGACTATAGTTTTTAAATAACCAACTGACATTATAGTTAAAATGGTAATTCATATTGTGGATTGTATTTATTTCTATTTCTTGCAGGAAGACGAAATAAGATAAGGAAATGTCTGCTAAAACAGAAGCATGAAAGAAATGGTGTGAGATGGCTCCGGCTACCTTGTGAAGCAGGCCTCTTTTTGCAAAAACTCATTTAGACCTCAATGTTGTGTGACACGGCAACACCGTTACCGTTACACTCAGCATGATGATGCTAATGTGAAATACATCAATGCCTGGCTGTGGTTTACATCAAAGGCACAAATCTCATTGAAAATGTTTGTTACTAATAATTCAGTAGAACACTATTATAAAACTGGTGTCAGAATGCAGAATATTTACCTCATAGATTGTTTTATTCAAGTCATATATCAGGGACTAGATGTGAGAGCAGATTTGACCAACAATCAAATGTAATATAATCTATGACAGCAAAGCACTTTCTAAATGAAGGTTTATTGTACATATGTATGTGAATTATATTTATGCCAAGAATCCCAAAGTGGTTATTAAGCAAAATTATTCCAAGCTGACTTCGTACAACACATGAGTTCTGGAGAAGTTTTATGTAATTTAGAGTAAAATTCAGAATGGCATCCTGATATATTCACTTTGTAAATTCAATCTGCATATATCAGATTTTCTTAAAGGAGAATACATTTCTATTCATCTTTCTCTTTAAAAATCCAAAATTTGAGTTATAGGTAAAAACATGGACAGAAATGAAATGAAAAGCTTTGCTAACCCCTAACCCTGCTTGCACTGTTTTCTTCCTTCTCCACACTTCACAGTCTTACCCAGCCTGCTGTTACTTTCAATTTCACCCTTTTTGTATTACCAAACTCTTTTTTTTGGCACCAGGGATCCAACTCAGGACCTTGCGCTTGCCTTGCAAGCGCAGTGCCACTGAGCTAAATCCCTGACCCACCAAACTCTTAATATGCACGTAGCATTTTCATAATCAGAGTAAAATAACACAATTTTTCTTTTTAAAAAATAATTTACTGGGCCAGGGATTTAGCTCAGTGGTTCTGCTCCCTGCCTTGCAAGCACAAGGACCCAAATTCAATCCCCGTTACCAAAAAAACAAATAAAATAATTTACCAAGAAGATAAAGGAGAAGTATTTTTCCCAATTTCCCCACCAACAAAAATGCTGGGCATTACATATCTGTATATATACATCAAACATTAGAAGACTAAATGGTGGAGAGAAATGCAGACTGAATAGAGACCTTGGGACGTGAGGAATAACAGTACTGAGTATTCTGTTTTTCTTTTTGTTTTGCTTTGTTTTGTTTGACTCACATATACAACACCTAGAACTGAGAAGATGGCAACTCTGAAAAGCCATTGGGTACAGACAAAATAGCCACAAGAAGCCTGCTCTAGGGCCTGCGATTTAGGTCAGTGGCGCCGCGCCTGCCTCACAAGTACAAGGTCTTGAGTTCGATCACCAGTACTGAAAGAAAAAAAAAAAAGAAGTCTGCTCTATTTAACCCAAAGACCAAGAGAGGGTCAGTTGGACCAACCAGAAAACTTTTAGTCAAAAACAAGTCTACGCCAACCAGACTTCACACAAAAGCTCGTGGCACATTCATGTCACAGAAGCAGGGTGGAGAGCCAAGACATACACTTGGTGAGGCTCTGAAGGACCCTAACACCTCCATTAGGGTCATGACAGAGAAGACACAGTAAGCAGACAGGACATTCATTCATCCCCACAGCCAAATGTAAAAATTCTTGAAACAAATAAAAAAGCAGAAAGCCTCAATACATATAACAAGGGACTACAACTCTCCACATATCAATCTGATACTTTACACAAAATGGACCATATCTTTAAAAAACACCAACTGGTACAACTTATCCAATGTTAATGAATAGCCCAAAAACTGTTCAGATAATTGAATTAATAATTTTTTACTTTTATTAATTGTATTGGTACATTTACTATATACAATATAACAACATTCATTGTTGGAAATTTGTACCTTTACATAATCAATCTTGGTTCTTACTTTTTTCCCCATTCCTCCGCGCTCCCTTAATCCCTTCTGACCCTCTGATCTACAAAGACTTTGTTTCCATTATTTTTTATTTTCTCATATTGGTTCTATTCTCTTCTTTTCTTTCCACTACCCCTCCTGTTTCCCCTTCCTCTTTGTCCTTTTTCTTCCTATTTCACATTATCTATTATACTTTTTAGTCCAATTTTTAAATTTCCCCACAATAAAAGTCCCTAGACCCAGAGTTTCACTGAAAAATTATATTCAACATGGAAGTGAGATTTAGCACCACTCTCATGTAATATCTTACAGAAAACAGAAGAAAAGAGCACATTTATTTTGTGAAGCTAGTGTTCCCCAATACCAAAACCAGCAAAAGGTAGTATAAAAGAAGACTGCAGATCAATATCCCCCATAAATAAAGATGCAAAAATCCTTAACAAAATACTAGCAAATAAAACTCGGCACCATATTAAAAATTCATATCCATGACCAAGTGGAATTTATGCCAGGGATGCAAATCCAGTTCAATATTCAAAAATCAATCAATGTAATCCACCACATTAACATGCTAAAGAAAAAGGTCATACAATCATATCAATCAATGCAGGAAAATCATTTGAAAGAAATCAACCCTATTCATGATTTTAAAACAAAATAAAACAAAACTTTTAGGTAAAAACATCCCCACTCAGAATGCTATTACAATTCCCTTTTCCATTTGCAGGCTGCGTAATATTGGGCAAATTATTTAATTTCCCCATCTGAAACAAAAGGGGCAAAGATGATAACTAGTTCACTGAGACACTGTGTGGATTATCATTTCATAACTAAATGAGTGATGATTACACAGAAGTGGGATGTTGAATGATGTTTGATGGAATGGCTTTTCTTCCAGTTTCATACACTACAAGCCTGCATTAGTACTTGCCTGTAAAGTCAGATAAGGCCCTCTTAGTTCAGGAATCTACCTACAACAGTGCCTGGAAGTGCTTTTTAAATTCAGAATGTTATAAGAAGCATAAAACATAAATTGTAGGTTAATAAAGTAAAAATAACATGAGTAATTTACATGCATTTACATGCATTTGGGCAGGAGGTGGGGGTACTTGGTATTGAATCCAGGGCCTCATGCATGCTAGTTAAGCGCTCTACTACTAAGCTAAATCTCATCCCTTCTTAAATTTTTATTTGGAGACAGGGTCCTGCAAAGTTGCCCAGGCTGGCCTTTAACTTTCAATTCTACGGCCCAGGCTTCCCAAAGAGCTGGGATCACAAGTGCACACCATCACCCCAACTCATGTATATTTCACTCTATAATTAATTTAGGCAATTTCAACAAATAAGAAATGTTACATAATTTTAGTATGTATTGCTAATCATTCTGGGATATTGAAAATTTTAACCAAATATGAATAATAGGAACAACAATAAAAGATATCTTCTAGTCTAGTTCATATTCTCTTTTTTTTCTTCCATTTATCAGGTTCTGCTAATTCTCTTCTGCACGGCCAGTGCAGTTCCCTTCCCATGTCATGCTGTACAGAACAGACACTTCCTTGTCTCATCAGCCTTATTCCTATTTGCAAAAAAGCTCCTGGTCTTTGCTGATATATTTTCTATATGTACATTTAAATACGGAGTAACAATGCCATCTCTAAGCAGCCTAAGCTATCCTGAGATGCATAAGGCAAAACTGCCTGCCTCTTATTACAGTCAGCCCTCTGTATTCATGCGTTCTGCACCATGGACTCGACAAAGAACAGACTGAAAATATTTGGGGGAAAAATTGCATCTGTACTAAACGTGTACAAATTTTTCTTGCCATTATTCCCTAAACAATACAGTATAACAACTAATTACAGGGCATTTACATTACATTGGTATTATAAGTAAACTAGAGATCATTTAAAGCATAAAAGAGGATATACCCTAGGTTATATGCATAGACTGTGCTATTTTATATAAAGGTTTTGAGCATCCCTAGATTTAGGTATCTTCAGGAGGTGCTGGAAGCAATCCCCCCGTACCAAGGAAAAACTGTATTTATTGCTATGGATGGCTTCCCTCCCTTCCAGGAAGAGGGTGTTCCAGGTCTACTCTGTAACCTACGTGATCAGCATTCTGGTCTACCAGTCTCTAGGACCTGCACCTGAGTTCTCCACAATGGCACAGCCTGAGAAAAGCTGATTCTGTGGTTTTGACAAGAAGAGAACCTATTTGGGGTCACCTAAAACAATTTCCACTGTCCTCACTGCATAGCTTTGCATCTTGCCAATTGGGGTATTATGACTAAACATCTCCCCTAGTCCCAAGATCTCAGATTTACTATTTAGCCATTCTAGGTTTATTGCTGTGTAGTTCATAAATGCTCAAAAATATTGAATGAATAAACATGTACTGGCTCCACAGGTTGAGCAGACCTGAAAGGATATAGACACACATACTCCAAACACCTGAAAATGTTGGATAAACTTTTTAATGTGTATTCAAAAACAGTAAAAGGAAACCCCTAGATGTCAGAAATAATGAAAAGTAAGTGAGTAGTAGCTGAAGCCAAACAGATGACAGGGCTGTTATAACAGATGTGGCCTGGGACTCGCGTTTTATTGCCTGCACAGGAAAAGGCAGCAAGAGGCGTGGGCCCAAAGCAGGGACTTCAAACTAATCTGTACAAAACTTGGAGCCATAAAGCTGTGTCTGGACTGTGACTCTGAATTGAGAAGCTTGGTACACTGGTTTAGGGCATCAGCGAGGAAGCTTGTCATCAGCTTGGGACAGTGGATAGGAAAAGACACCCAGAGGAGGCTGGAGCCACATGCCAGCTCTACACTGACAATGTAGTGTCACATGTGTATTACCTACAAAGTGAGAGAATCCAACCAAGAAGTTAATACAAACACACACAGTGATCCCACTTATGATTATGTATATAAAAGAATTGAAGGAAGGACCTCAAAAGACATGTGCACACCTATGTTCACAGCAGTATTACCTATACCTGACAAAGTTAAAAAGAAATCCAAGTGGGTGGATAAATAAAATATGGTATGTACATACAACAAATATTACTCCAAGAAGGAAATCCTGATACATAATATGACGTGGATGAACCTTAAGGACTTTGTGCTAAATGTAATAGGTCAGTCAGAAGAAGACAAATATTTTATGATTCCATTCATTTTAGATACCTAAAGAAGCCACTCACAGAAATGGAAAGTAGAAATGTAGTTGCCAGGGGCTGCAGAGAGGGGGAAAGGGAGTCATTGTGGAATGGATATAAAATTTTAGTTTTGCAAGAGGAAAAAGTTCTGAAAATTGGTTGTACAACAATGTGAATATGCTCAACACGACTGAACTATTTACACTTAAAACTGTTGCAATGATAAATTGGTATTATATATATTTTAACACAATTTAAAATTTAAAAGTAAAAACAGTACAGAACCACCGAAGCCCCCTAGGTCTCAGAAAGTCAAGTGAAAAAAGAGACTGTCTAGACAAAAGCACAATCAGGAACCTATATTCTCTCAAGAAACCATCCCTGTCAAAGATGAGTTTACACTAAAAAGTGAGCTCACACTCAGAGATGAGTTCATACTAAAAGATGCCAGATACTATGGGGAAATTAGTCACCATTAAAAAGTTGTCAGAGACCACAAAGGAAAAATTTTCTCTCTGAGAAAGACAATAGAACAATTGGAAAGAAAGCAAAGCAAGTACTCTTACCCAAGATATAAAAAACTGTCTCTAAACCTTAATGAAAGAACAGAAAACTAAAGGGGTTTGAAAGAGGAAGGGAAACATAGTGTTAAAACAAAGGATTCTTGAAATAAGACATACTTCGTGTCATTTTTTTTTATCATTACATGGGTTAAACACTAGTCTAATGGATACTGCTAATGAATCTGGAACAAGTAAAAAAAACAGTATGTTATATTCAGGCCAAACGTTTTCCCAGCCAATTGCACAATTTATGAACCTTAACACAAGCCCTATTCCACAACAAAACACAAAATAACATTAGGTTTCCCTTCTGTTTATTCTTAAATACTAAAACTTCGGTTTGGGCCCTCTTTTTAAGCCCTGAAGATACAGTTATGAATAAGAAGACAAAGTCTTTCCTCTTTTGGTTCTTGCAGTCCAGTAGTTTGCTGTCAGGAGAAGACAGTAGCCATTCATAAAATAATTTCAGATATTGATAAGTAGGATGGAAAAAAAATAATACAAAACAATAAGAGCACAATGGGTGGTGGGCACTTAGACTAAGTGTTGAGAGAGGCCTGCCTATAAAGATGCTGTTTAAGCTGGGCCTGGGTGAGAAGGTGACACTCAACAAAGATCTTGGAGAAGAGCAATCCAAAGGGGAAAACATTGAAGACAACAGTTTTGAGAAAATAAGGAGCAAAAGTCTTTGGGTTATTTTCTGGTACAGATACAAGAAAAAAATACGGCCAATGAATCTGGGCACGGTGGCACATACCTGTCATCGCAGCACTCAGGGAGGTTGAAGCAGGAAGGTCACAGGTTGATGTACAGGCCAACCTGGGAAACTCTGAAACTTAGAGAAATCTTGTCTCAAATTTTTAAAAATACACAAATAAATAAAGGGTTGTGTATTTAACTCATTCCTCAGGCCCTGGGTTCACTCCCCTGCACCGTAAAATAAAAATGGAAAAGCCTAACATCGCTCTCCTTTAGCCATGGTGCATGAGATGCCACAGTAGAGACATACGCAGTCATTTACATCAGTCTTCTTTAGTGTTTCCTGGCATAAAACTCCTGAACTCCTTGGAACCTCCACAGTGATGTGTCTTTTTGTATTCTAATGAGAAGACTGGTGGCTGGCAGCTCCTGCATAGCTTGGCGATAAGGGGAGTCACAGAGAAGACCAAACTTGTAAGGAATTGTGACATTTCAGCCCCATTTCCCAACCTCTGGGGTAGGGAGAGAAGAGAGAGCCTGAAGGTTAAATTGGGCACCAATGACCAAATCAACAATTTAACTATGCTGACTACATATGAAGGTCCTGTAAAAATCCAAGAGAATGGGGTTCAAATAGCTTCCAGGAGGCTGCTGGAATGTGGTATATCAGAAAGGGAATGGAAGCCCTCCTCATATACCTTGCCCACTGTGTCTCTTCCATCTGTCCATTCATCTGTATCCTTCACAATATCCTTTATAATAAAACAGTATAAAAGTTTCCTTAAATTCAGTGAGCCACCTAGCAAATTAATTAAACCCAAGGAAGAGTTCATAGAAACCTTAATTTAGAGCTGGTCAGAAATACAGGTGAAAACCTATCACTTGAGCCAGGGATTTAGCTCAGTGGCGCCGCTGTCTGCCTTGCAAACTCAAGGACGTGAGTTCAATTCCAGGTACCCTGCCCCCCAAAAAACCTACTATTTGAGATTTGCAACTGAATTGAGGACAATCTTCCACTTCAACTTGCATCTGACACTATACTGAGGTAGAGAACATCAAAAGTAAACTTAACTAGATACCCAGCTGGTATCTGTTTCAGAACTGATCACTTGCTTGCTGGAACTGGATGGGGAATCTGCACATAACTGGTGCCAGGAATATTGTGTACATTGTGTTATAACAGTATACTATAATAAGCAGAGGATTTTTTTCTACTCACTGTTGGTTCCCTTGAAGTTCAAGTTGTACCTGGGCCCTAGGATACAGTCTGTTGAAAAGAATCAAAGGCCCAGGTCCTGAACCTCAGACAGAATTACACAGCCACAGGCAAATACAGAAATACATCCTCTCAGAAGTCATGGGTAGTGACTTTTACACTTCAAATTACCTTCCTCTGTATGAGTAAAAAAAGAATTGATGCTAAACATTTGGGACCCCTCCAGCCCCATCCATTTTCTAAAGCAAAGATAGCAACATTTTTCTGTTAAGGGACAAATATTAAATACTGCATTCCCATCCTATCAGTAGAGAATATATTCCAAAAACACTCTCAAATGTCAGATAGAACCTAATTTTACATATATTGCTTTTTTTCTAGATATATGATGGAGTTTAACTTATGAAGTAGGCACACTAAGATATTAACGCCAACAGCTAGTAATAAAATAGAATAATTAAAACAATGTATTGTAGTAAAAGCTATATGAATGTGGTCCCTTGCTCTCTCAAAACCTTACAGTACTGTAGTCAACTTTCTTCTTATCATGATGGCATAAGATGATACACTGCCTATGTGATGAAGAAATAACGCAGGCACTGTGACAAGCCGTGGGGTACTACCGACCTGATGATGTGTCAGAAGGAGGCTCATCTGCTTTGGGTGATCCCAGATCACTGAGCCATGGCAATGCTGGTGGCTGAATGTCACCAGCAATTGATGTCAATGCTGGAGATCCTCTACAGTTGCACCATTTTGGGGGTTGGTTTGTTTTTGAAGAAAGCTTTTGAAAGAATTGTGCAAGGGGAAGCTGTCTCTTTAACTGGCTTTGAGACTAATCTTTCACTGATCACTGGAATGACTTCCATGCTGCATATTATCCAAGGATCATATCCAATGTGCTGGTCCTTTGATGCTTGTGCAATTCAGAATATTTTGGCAAATTTTGGTAATGTTCATATTGCTGGTTCTGCTTTAGATTCCTCATCTTCAATTTCCTCTGTGAATGATTCAACAAGTTCCAGTTCCTTCTTGGTTAACAATTCTCGATGGCCTTTGTTATGTTCTTCTACTTCTTCATCAAGCACATCAGCAAGTCTTTCTCTCTTAACTTTTCTTGCTGCCCAAATGATTTCCTAACTTTTTCATCAATCTCCAGGAATCTTTTAAAATCATTCACAACTTTATTCCATTAGTTCTTGCAGCAGGCATTCACAGTTTATAGTTTTAATTTCTCCATTGCAGCTCTGATGAATAGTATTGGGTCAGCAGGAGTGGATGATATTTCAGCACTTGTGTGGTGTCCAGATTAGAGCCCACATCATTAATCTTATGTCATGGCACCTCCTTTGCTCTTTTAGGAATAGAGGTTCTTTGGGGCATTTTGTTCCAGGCTTCGTTGCAACTAAAGACTTTGGATGGTATCTTTCTCCTTAGTCAACTTTTCAGTTCTTATAGAAATGTGGTAGCTACTTCTTCATTGATGTAGGCAGCTTCTCTAGCAATTTTTCTATTTTTCACTCTAAACATATCCCTGGATCTGTGTGTCCATTCTTTCCTTGCAATAAAAGGCTGGTGTCACCTATTTGAGGAGATTCTTTGCTAAGGTCTTCATTTAGGCTCCAGGCTTTTTGGCCCAACATGTTACCATCAATCAGGACATACTTTTCTTCCAAACCCAAATTTAACCCCTTTTCCAACTTAAGTAAGCACTTACATGCACAGTGGCTATAATTTGTGTAATCTGTGGTACAACAAAAAAACAGATATGGATTTATTTTTCCTTCTTCACAATTTCAAGACAGATAATTCTTTCTTATCATAGGTCAACTTTTCACTTAAAGGTAGCACTTTACAGCTTCTCCTTCACATATCGAAATTGCCAGTGTCATAATTCTTATGCTTCAAAAACTTTCTTAAATAAAATAAAGGTTATTTAAATACAAACACCATGAACCTGTGTGAGTCCATCTGATCACCTAGCCAGCTACTAAATGCCTAGCAGGTGGGTAGCCTACACAGTGTGGATAGGCTGGACAAAGGGATGATTCACATGCTGGGCTGGACGGGTCTAGATGCAGCTGCCTGGCACAAGATTTCATCATACTATTCAAAATGGCACGCTGTTCAAAACTTATGAACTGTTTATTTCTGAGGTTTTCCATTTAATATTTTTGGAAACTGTGGTTAACCTTGGGTAACCAAAACAGTAAAGAGCAAGACATGAATGGGGGGGGGGAACTACTGCAATTTATGCTTTGAAGGTCATATGACCTAAGTTGCAGGTGTTCAAGCCTGCCTTTGTAATGCAAAAACAGCCAAACACATTATGGAATAAGAGCTGCTATGTCCTAACAACACTTCACTTAGGAAAAATAGACAACAGACTGCCAAGCCCTGTTCCACAACAGCAGACTCCAAACCCTACTATATCCAAGATGAACCCTGGGTTGAAATGTGCTAAAAAAAAAAAAAATTACTAGATTTTATCCCTGCAAAAAAAAAAAAAAAAAAAAAAAAGAAAAA
>NW_022900926.1:27475545-27481230 GCF_012274545.1 Fukomys damarensis | reverse complement strand
AAAAAAAAAAAAAAAAAAAAAAAGAAATTGACCTACTGGTACATACTATACAATTAACTCTGGTGCCTTCATTCAATCAGAAGATAAGATCACCCAGTTTGGAAGGAACTGTGCAGAAGAGTGGGCACCCAAAATACAGCCATATAGAAAGTGGGTCCTCAGTCTTTCATTTACTTTCAGTGTAATGTGATACATTACAGCTGGGTGTAACACTTGTAATACAGACAAGTACTTTAAATCATTTCCTCAGTGACAGCAAGGCTGGAAGACAATGCCACCAATGCAAGCACAAACAATAATACCATAATCAACACTTCTTCAAGTCCTACCATAAGTATTGGTTGTTCACACAAAAGACAAAAAATGAAAAATTAATTATATCTGAAAAGCAACCCACAAACATATTCAAGTTGTTGTTAATTATCTATTATTATATAATGTTTCCCCAGAATTTAATGAATTTAAAAGGTAGCAAATATTTATTATTACACACAGTTGGTATTGGCCAATTGGTCATAGCTTGTCTGGGTGGTTCTAACTCAGAGTCTCATGAGAGATCACAGGCAAAATGTTGGTCAGGGCTACAGACATCTGTGGGATGAAAGGGCCACTTCCAAAGTGTCTCATACTATTGGCTGGCAAGTTGATGCTGTGAGAGGTACTCTCAATTTCTAGCCACAGGGCCCTCCTGTTAGGTTGCTTGAGTCTCCACATAATATGGCAGCTGGCTTCCCACAAGACTGAGTAATCCAAGAAAGCAAGACAGAAGTCACACACCATTCTATTGGTCACATAAACCAACTGACATAGTGTGGGAAGTAACCAAACAAATCTTGAACACCAAAAGGTGAGAATCACTGGGGGCTAAGTTGTAGACTGGCTACCATAGTCCACCATCTGACCATCAATTGTTCACTTTCTATTACAAGAAGGCAAAATATACACAATCCCTCCAAACTCACTTCTCATTAGAGCTTGTAACTGTGTTAAGCTTGATATGTCAACTTGATTGGCTTGGAAACCATCCACAGGTTTGGTGAAGCGTACTTCTGGGTATGTCTGGGTGGGTCATGGAGGCACAACCCTAGGTAACATATCTGGTTGTGGGCCCCTTCCTCTCTTGGCCATGAGCCAAGCAGCTTTACTCAATCACACCCTTCTGCTGTGATGTTTCAGCCTTGGAGCCAAGCAACCCTCAACAGAATCCCTGACAGAAGTCCCTGAAACCATGAGTCAAATTAAACCTCTTCTCTTTCAGGTGTGGATGTTGGGTATTATGTCCTAGAGATGGGAAATTTGACTGATACAGAGCCTCAACTCAAAATTCAGAATCTCAAAAAAAATCTAGAACCTCATTATTTATATGAGATCCAGGAGCAATGAGGATCCTCAAAAGCCAATGAATTTTATTTCAAAGCTTGGAATTTAGGGTTTTAAAATACTTTAATGAGAGTAAAATGATTTATACTATTGTATTATTCAGGGTTCAAATGGGGGAAGAAAGAGAGAGATTTTTAAGGAACTGGTTCACATTATTTTAAGGATAAGAAGTTCCACACTCTGGAATTTGTCAGCTGGAGATTCAAGAAATATGGTGGTGTCATTCAGTCCATGTCCACAGGCCCGAGAGCCAGGAGCACCAGTGGTGTGAGATCCAGTTCAAGAGCAGGAGACCAAGTTCCCAACTCAAGCAGTCAGGCAGATAACCGATCCTTCTTACCCACTTTTGTTCTATTCGTGCCTCTAAGAGATTGAGTGATACCCACTCATACTGGGGAAGGAAGTCTGCTTTATCCAGTCTGCTGATTCAAATATATTCTTCCTCAGAGACACCTCTCAGACACACACAGAATAACATCTTACCAGATATTTAGACACCCCACATCCCAGTCAAGGTGACACAAAATTAGCCATCACAACCACTGAAATAAGATAAAATAAAATATTCTTTTTTCTCATCTCACGTAGTTTATATTTTATGTATGTTTCATTATCTGCATAATAAAGTTATAAGTCCATTTATACCATATCTAAAACAAGCATACACGTATATTGTACATTCACAGTTTTCTTTTCGGTAGACAGAGGCACAGAATCATAATAAGTTTGAAAATAACGGGTTTCTGAAAGGGAAAAAACAGTGCTTGCCCATTCTATTTCTATTTCTAGTCTTCATTTTCAGGGCTTCTGTCTGATGATTGGTAAAGTAGTATCAAAATACAATTGCCAGCCTGACTGCAGCATGGGAAGTGGCAGAAAATAGCGTGGCTTTTGAGGGGAAGTAAATGTAAAAATCACATCAAGAAAGAAGAGGTAGTAACTGTGGCAAACATCTAGCCTATTCTTCAAGATAAACAAAATATTTAGAATCAAAGACAAATTTCCCTTTTTAAAAAGCTAGTAAATATGTGACCTTTTTTACAAGACCTAAGAAAAGTTCTTGGGGAAAATTAAGAGACAGACATTAATCCTTCATTGTAAGAATTGTGTTTCATTTTTAAAAAGGAGAGGAGACAGATTTAGTGTGAAGGATGGATGGATGGAAGTGAGAAGGGAAGATGAAAAGGAAGTAAATTATCGACACCTACCATCATGAGCTGCCAGATACTTAGAGAAAAATATTTGACTATTTTCTCCCTTTGCTGCTCCCTTTCATTAAAATGCTCTGTTTACAGAATTGAAGATCACAAGAACAATCACACTGCATTCCTTTGCCTGCACAGTCCTCCACCATGAGTTCAACCAAACACCTAGTCTGGTCATCCTAGATACTCCCAGAGCCCCATTCTTAGGCACCTCCTTGCACCTTAGTAGCCACTGTGGGCAAGTGAAGAAAGTCCCAATTGAATTGTCCCTCCATGGGTCATTTACCATAGGCAAGACTCATACACATAGCTAATATTATACATAGTAGAGTCTACATTGTACAGTCATTAGTGTAAGTTGCATTCTACCACCAAAATGTTTGCAAAACTGAAGGATATCATAGTTAATTAGTATTACTGAGAGTTACAGTCTAGGCTATTGCTGTGATTTGAATGAATGGCTCCCCCAAAAGTTCATGTGTTAAAAACTTAATTCGCAAGTTCCTAAGTTGGTGCCACTGGAATAGAGCCTATGAGCAATAATCAGAGTTAGATAAGGTCATTGCACTGCAGTCTCACGATGCTTCATAAGACGAAGAGAGACCTGAACTTACAGGTTCCTTCACCCTCACCACAAGGTGCCCTCAGCCATGTATGACACAGCAAGAAGGCCATCATCAGATGCTAGGATCTCTATGCTGGACTTCTCAGCCTTCAGAATTGTGAGAAGTAAATTTCTTTTCTTTTAAGTTACTCAGTCTATGGTATTCATTCAGAGCAGCAGATAACAAGCTATGACAACTACAAATAACTGTATCTACCACATACTGAGCCAAACACTCTTCAAACATGGTTTTCACACATCATGTCATTGTATCTTTCCAAGAGCCTGATAAAGTAGGCTTGTCTGTTATTCCCATTTTACAGAAGAAACTAAGACATAAGTAATTTGACACAAGCCAAGTAAGTGGAAAGGCAGAACTTGACCTCAGTGACTACACCCTCAAATACTACACAAGCAGCTCTCACACTTGAGTGTGCATAAGAATCACACAAAATACTGCTCAATAAACATACTCCTGGGCCCCACCCAAAAATTATGATGCAGCAGGTCTACACTATGCCCTGAAAATCTGATCTTTTCATGAAACAGCACCAGCTGACACTAATTTGTATAGTTAGTAGTTTTGGGGAAAATACATTTTCTTATTATAAGAGCTCTTAAATTGATATCTACTATAACCAAATAAATTGAAATTCATAAGGCCCTATCTCTCTGATGCTATGAGTGGAAGGTAAAGAATGCTTACACACATACTTACAAACACACATGGAAGGGTCAGGGATTTAGCTCAGTGGCACCATGCCTGTCTCACAAGTGAAAGGTCTTGAGTTTGATCCTCATTAACAAACAAACAAACAAACAAAAAATGTTCAGACTTACAAAACTGAAAAACCAGAGGCTGTGATTTACACTACAAAATTATCCTTCAGTTCACAAAATAATTCTTTGCAATGAGTCCACTTACAGCAGAAACTTTCAGAACAAGGTGCTATACAACACTGCCTAAAAGGTGAAAAAAATGTTTGTCTACTACAACCAAAAATAATAATGGTGGAATTCCCAATACATAGTAAAACACTTAGAAAATATAATTTTAACTAGTTTAATTTTGTGTCCCATGTATTTTTCTTCCGCATTTAGTGATTATACCACTTATCTGCTCTTGCAAGAGAATTAGACAACAAAGAAAATAAAAACAAGTACTAAGCAATCATTAAAGGAAACAATCAAAAAGAGCCAATCATCTCACATTTGACACCAGATCTTCTTTGGTTGTGGTTTTACACTGTGTTGATGTGGCACAGTTATACATTCTGCTGGTAAAGTTGTATCTGGCTCACATGATGCAACTGAGTGTGTCTCTTTATAATGGATTTGGACTGGAAAAATCACCAAGACTGCCTGGGTCTATGAACAGCTGGCCTAGCTCCCTTCAAATATGATTTCATTTCTACCAATGATATACTTTTCAGAAACATACTCACTTATTACATACTTATTGTTGCTGTGGCCATTTTTCTGTTGCAAAGCAATAATTATGCAGCCCAGGGAGGCCACATCCATGAGTGACATGGACAGGAGTGAACCAGGAGAACTCATGCTCTGGGCTCCTGTGTGCTGTTACCTCTGCTCCGCAGAAGACCCAGCAATATCTCTCAGCAAAGAAAGAGGAAATCCATGGGAGGGCCCTGGGGATTATGCTGGGAACACAAAGCTGGACTTGTGCTGTTGGCAGAGTGGGCCGAATGTAAAGAGCCCCCAGGCATGACTATAGAATAGAGAGTCCAGCTGGACACTAAGAATCGGAACTTCACTTCTAGGCTGAGTCAGCTCGAACCACCAATTATGTGCCAAACTAAGCAAGTGGGTCAATGAAGTGGCTCAGGAGCCAGGAATGGACCTAGAGTGAATGAGAGGAAAGAGAAACCTGCAAGAATGCCACGGAAATGGGGCTGGAAAGAGCAGTGCTCCACAAGGCCAAGGGATGGGCAGTGCTCCCCACCCAGTGGAAGTGCAGCTCCTCCAAAGTTCTGTCCACGAATCTACCCTTTGTGCCACCAACTCCCTCCTCCCTGGGACAGTCTCTACATATGGATGGAGTCAGCCTGTCCCCTGGGGCCATCATGTCCACTCCATTTATTCTCTGTGCACGTTAGAATCTGCCTTCCCCTCTCATCAGGACTAACGGCAAATCTGTCATCATTTCTCCTTCCTTATAATACCAAACCAATGTGTCCAAAAGGACATCAGTGGTCTGGCTGGGCACCAAGATGTCCTGGCAGGTCCACAGCCTCCAATGACACCTAACAACCCCTGATGAAGTAGTCCATCCAACAACAGAAACTGCCACAGACCACACTGAGCCCACACGACTGAGGGAACACTGAGCACAAAAGCAGGCCAAGTGCTCACTGGATCAAACAGAGGATGGAGGGGCGGGGATGTAGCTCAGCAGCACAGCACCTGCCTGGTAAGTGCAATATCCTGAGTTCTATCTCTGCTACAAAAAAAAAAAAAAAAAAAAAAAAAAAAAAA
>NW_022900926.1:27471215-27475510 GCF_012274545.1 Fukomys damarensis | reverse complement strand
TTTTATCTAACAAAAAAAAAAAAAAAAAAAAAAAAAAAAAAAAAGGTGGAATCTTTCCTGGGTGCACTGGCTGGAACTTCAGAAGACAATGGACTACTAAATGTCAAGAGCAAGGTTCTAGAGTGAGAAAGGAGCAGAGACAGGCTACCCTACTCCCGTGCTTCTAGGGATTTACTCTTCTGCTGATCAGCTAAACTACAGTATTGAATTGTGCTACAGGAAATATATGAAAAAGTCTTTAAGTGTGTATCATCATTACTGCATTATCTCCAGGGTGACTATAACTCATGTCTTTACTTAAAGGGAGGACAGCTAACTTGGAGCCAAACATTGTGATGCACACCTGTAGTCCTAGCTACTAGAGAGGCTAGGGCAGGAGGATCACTTGAATCCAGGAGTTTGTGGCCAGCCTAGATGACATTTTTGTTTGTTTGTTTGTTTGTTGGTACTGGAGATCAAACTTGGGAACTCGCACTTGCAAGGCAGGTGGCAAAACCACTGAGCTAAATCCCTGACCCGACAACATCATTGTTTAAAAAAAAAAACTGAAGAGCTAACATGTATTGAACAGTTTCTCTGTGCCATGCACCATGTTAAACCCATCCCATTACTTCACTGCTTTTTACTTTATCCCAGTGAAGTAGTTGCTAGGCACAACTATCTCTGTTACTGATAAAGAACTCAAGGCTGTGAAAAGTAAACTAACCTTCTCTGACTCAGAATGAGTAGCACTGAGTCATTCAGCATACCCAGGAAGGCCAAAGTCATTGCCATAACTTGCAAGCACCCCATTTTACAGCACAACATAACTGGTATATATAAAAACTCCCCAAGTCACTAAGATAAGCCCCACATCATGCTTGGGAAAGCTCTTTAAGAACACAAGCATTTGAAACATTTCAGACAGATTAGTAGTCAAAATAGAGAAAACAAACTAAATTTTGGTGAAGTTCAGCTGGCTGGAAAACCGCAGTTATGCGAAACAGTTCATCCTGACTGATGTTGGATAAACAAAATGCAGCCATGTTAGTAACAGGAGGAGGAGCAGCAAGGTTAATAATATTAGTCAAGTGCAATGGTTGGGCAGATTAGTGCAGAGAGAAGGAAGAATTCAAGAATTTGGGAAGTCATCTGCCTATGAAACAGCTTCAGGGAGACTTCAGCAGGCTGGCCCCACCCCCTGCCAAAAGACATCACCTATTGCTCAGGACAACGCGATGGAAAGATTACAGTGTGCGTCCAACTAATATATTTATTTCTTGCAGCAGACACTTGGCTCTTCTCCGATTTTAGAGGCTCTGGGTTCCCTGTACTTTAGCATGGCCTGCACTAGAAAATATATACGTGCCAGAGCCTTTGTGCACACAGGACAAGGCTGTAGTAAAAGCAAACTGATTCTCCTTGTCTGGTATATTTATGCCATGCAGCAGAAAACCAATAAGTGCATGACCTTGTTCCACACACAAATATGTTCTTTTAATGGGCTTCTCCTTTAAGGCAGCAAGTTGGTGCTTGTGGGGAGAACAGAATGAATTTTCCTTTTAAGAACCATGTAAGACTCTTTTTTTCTGAGCCCTTTTGTTTTTCCTTTTCTTGGTTTTGCAAAATACACTTGTAAAAGCAAATTCTTTTTTTCACATGATGATGTTAGCAAAACCACCAGGCTAAAGAATCTTCCTCTCAGGACTACTGGCTTTGTTTTATCCTGGAAATGGACCCCAGTCACAGAGACTCATGCCAATTCTGATTCTTATCAGTGATGCTCCAGGAACCGCATTTCTGGCTGTACTCCTAAGTGACCCCTGACTATCTTAGACATGTGGATATATGGACAGACAGAAAGACAAATAATCAGATCCCATGGGTCAATAACTGCTTTCAAACCAGTGCTATAATTAAGAAAGCCCTGGTTTGATTTTCCTGCTGTGGCTTAACTCTTGTTTGGAACTGAGCAAAGATGAGACTGATTTATGTCACAGTGTACCACAAATAAAGCTCTGGAAGTACAAACGTATAGCCACATGTGTATTTAACATACATATGTATTAATAAGGTCTTAGCTTCATGCGCCAGTGTTTACATGCAATACATCCAGTGCATTCACATTCTGTACCCTATTACCAGACACTTGCTATATGCCTAGCCTTTAGAGATAGACAGAAAAACAAAGGAGGGGAGGGCCAGGCCTGCTACAAGTGAGGCAAAGCCACTGGATAAGACCTAGTGGACCCCACTTATTAAAACTGCTTGAACATCATGATGTGTGTCAGACTGAAAACCACCCCTTCCTCCCTCCACCCAAGAATCAGTCAAGAACAAAAGCAAACAATTCTGAATCCTTCCTTTCTTTTCGAGCACCTTGGGAAGAACAAGGCATGGAGCCAAAAAGAAGAGGGGTTTTACCAAGGAAAACCACCACTCTGTTTGACTTTGACGGAAAAAAAAAGGAGCAAGTGCATCATGCACAGAGGCTTGGAGGAGTATGTAGGAGAGGAGTGTTTTTATGGATGACTGCCATAGGCAAAACAACAGATCTAATCAAAAGTACGACCCATGTGGACATTCCCCGCCTCTGGGAAAAGAGATTCTTACAAGGCTAGGTTTCTCTGTTTTTCTTCTTTACTTCAGTATAGAGTGTAGACAGCCTTACTGTGCATAAAATATTCCTCAAATTCTCCCTGCCCTCCACAAAAAGAAAAAAAAAAGACTCATCTCTAAGATAAACCATTAAATCCAGATTAATCAAATGTCCTTCTTTTCATGTCCCAGATGAGTTGGGGTGGAGATTTCCATGTGGTTCTTTGTCTATGAGCAGCCAGGAGTCGGCATTGACTTTGGGAAACAAACGTGCTGAGACAAGTCATCCCCTCACCCTTTTCTACCTCCTCCTCCCTTATCCCTTTTGTTTGCCCATCAAAAAGACTGATTCTGCATGAACATCCAGCACAGCTAAGGCCACTGTCCCTCTCTGCAGGCCCATGGACGTGGCCTGCTGGGGCTCCTGTCTTCCCCTCATGGGCTCCAAACACAGTGATGCCATGTTCTGGAAAGTCTGAAAGGGAACTGGCCTGAATAGGCAGGGGGAAGAAAGAAGGGAGACATAGTGCAAAAAGGTAGGGCCTATCTCATAGAAGCCTGAGGAGGAAAGGGGCTCTCCCAAGGAGAGCTTCTGACCCAAGTGTTGGGAAACATTAGGACAGAAACCAGTTTAAGCAAAGAAGTGGGAGATGGATATGCTATACTGTGATGGAGAATTCTGGATATAGGAAGGTCAGATTAAAGAAACCAAATTGACCAGGTAACTCCTTTACCAGACCCCAAACAGATGTGGGGTTTTTGTTTTGTTTTGTTTTGTTTTATTTTTGGTACCGGAGAGCGAACTCAGGGACCTCGCACTTGCCAGGCAGGTGGTGGAACCACTGAGTTAAATCCCCAGCCCCATCAAATAGATGTGTTTTAAGCCAGATCCACAATCAACCACTTCTCAGATCTCTCAAAGTTTTTTCCAAATAATCTGATAAACATAGTTAATAATCCTTATGCACTTGCTGCATGCCAAGAACTACGCTGTGTTTACATGGATTTTCTTGTTTATTCTCTGGCATATGTAGCATTATGAACTCCCTCCTAGAGATTTGGGGTAAGAACTTTCCCAGCATAGCCTAACCAGCAAGGGTCAGACCTGGGCTCTGCAGCCAGCTGGTCTGATAGTCTAGCATTCACACCCCTGGCCACTACCCCATGCCATTCTTTCAGGAACAGCCAGAAAAATTTACTGAGTTTCTAAACCCAAATACTAAATTCAACTAAGTTGAATTCCATCCATCCTGCCCAGATGGCAGACTGCAAATATCCCCTATGGTCTCTTCTTTCTTATCTAACAGATGCCAGAGTGTAAGGAATATAGATATTATAAATTATAGAAATTTGTAATAGTACAATCTCTATTAGAAAATATATAAGACCATGAAATCAGTCTCCTATAACTGCACTAAGACTCAAAACATTAAACTTTGGCGGGGGGCATATTTTAAAGACTTGGGCACCAATTTCAGCCCACGGTTTATCCAACAGCTCTCACCTGCAGCTCTCAGCTTAACACTGCTGCATTTTCATTTTCATTCTTTTGCAATTCATCCCTCTGGTCTGCACCTACCTCCCACCCTCCCTGGGATTTGTTTCCATCTCATTTCTTAGTGAAGTGAGGCCCTCTCCCACAAGTTCCCTCTACTGCTTTCCTCTTCTCTTGGTTGTTCCTTCACTTCTGGCAAAAAAAAAAAAAAAAAAAAAAAAAA
>NW_022900926.1:27452546-27471152 GCF_012274545.1 Fukomys damarensis | reverse complement strand
AAAAAAAAAAAAAAAAAAAAAAAGATGCCGTTCTTCTTTTCCCAAAGTGGACTCTCCTGTCTTCCATCTAGTTTGTCAACTCTCTGCCATACCCCCTCTACCAGTAAACCTGTGGTTTCCTCTCACCATAATGATCAAAATAGATGAGTAAAGATGTAAAATCTAAATTGAATACCATGGTGCACCCCTGTAATCCCAGCATTTTAGGAGGCTCAGGCATGAGGATCCTAAATTCAAATCCAACCAGGAACTTATTGAGTCTTTGTATAAAACTGAAAAGTAAAAGGTGCTGGGGCTGTAGCTCACCAGTAGAGAGTCCCTGGGTTTGATTTCCACTATCTTGAAAAAAAGAGAAAATCTTCCTTTTTACTCATGTGGCAACTTTTGCTAAACTTGTTGAGTCATAGAAGTCACCAGAGATCTCCGTTAAGCTCACAGGGTGTCAAACATTTTCCCTACATATTGATTTTAGATCTGAGAAACACATAGTATTGTTCAGTCTGAGCAGGTTTTGGGAAACAACACCCTCCAGCTCCTCCTGTCTCCACAAACCTAAGCCCCTGATTCCTCGCCATGACTGTTTTCATGAACACTGCAGAGCTCCTACCCAAAGAAACGTCACTCCTAATAGGTACTTTGAAATATGACAGCATAGACAAGTTGAGCTTCAAGTTTGAGAATTTCCCAGCCTGCCCGGTTCTGACTTCAAGGCTGGCCACAACAGAAATGGCATCAGGTTTGCAAAGCAGGAGTGAAGCGTGGAGCTGGATCAAGGAGGACTAGCCTCCTGAAGCTCACATCAATAAGTGGCTGCAGATGTGCTGGCTCTGGGTGTTAACCTTGGGCTACACTAGGGCCCAGGCTCCTCCTCCAGCTTCTCTGGTTCTAGGCCAAGCTTATTACAACTTCATAACAGAGGACACTGACCACTTCTGTAGGTCATTCATGTCACTGAAATTACGGGTAGTCAGAGACAGATAGGAGTGATGGTTTGTCCTTGAGGATATAGGTCATCCTCACAGGTTCGAGTTCATCCTTAATTTCCTCCATATTGGTTCTAGCTTTTCTTCCCCACCTCTAGCCCTGCCGACTTGGGAAGACATCCAGCCCCTCACAACACATAGAGACAACAGTCTCCCTTAGACCTTGCACCAGCTTCTACAATTTTATATCATCCAGTTACCATAAGGAATTCCATATATATGTTCCTTATGCTGGTCAGCTTCTCTGATCAAACCCAATGGGCTGCACATATTGATATTGGCAGTGGCTTCAGGAGATAAAACTTTAAAGGTGGATTCTTTCACTGGGAACTGGTTTAGAGTTGGATCTGATTAGATTTACAGGCCTTAATGCTCTTTTAAGGCTTTGGGTGACCAAGTAGTTGCTACTATAATATATTTGGTAAAAATAAAAAGTATAACAGAGCTAGTCATTCTCAAGAGCTCTAGAGAACTTAGCAAAACAAAATATTGAGTATGGGCTTCCAATTCTTGATTCAAGGTTTAGGAGGATCACAAACTCATCTCCTGTAGCCGAGATTTCCAAAAGCAAACTCTAAGTCCAATCCTAAGGATTGCTGAATCACACATCCCACTGAATTCACAACCCTGAAGAGTTTCTGATATTAAAATCAGGGCACTGATTGGGACCCTAAAAACCAAAGCTGGTTCGAACATCTCCCATGTTTAAGTCCTTAGGAATATCTGGGGATTATTCTTCTTTTGAGAGGTTTAGAACGTGGCCTGTCAAAATTTTACACATCCTTCAAGGTTGGTCCAGATGCCATGACCCTCATGGACTCTTCCTTGAGCTCCCAGTCAGAGGTAACCCTGGTGCTCATGGTGTATATCAAAGCTATGCATTAGTCCTTTCTCTCTCAAAGTCTTAATTCTGCTATTCCTGCTGCCTAGATGCCCTTCCCTAAACTTATAGCCAAATTGCTCATTTTCTTCAATCTCTGCTCAAATGTCACATCTCAGAGGGGTCATCTCCGGCCACCCTACCACAAATATTCTCCAACCGTCATCCTACTTCATTCTTTCATTCTTCCTGGAAATTCTCAGTACCTGCACGTGTGTGTGTGTGTGTGTGTGTGTGTACATGTGCACATATTGTCCCTGTATCATACATCTTCTCCACTATGCTATAAACTCTTATGAGAACAGGGTGGCTGTGTCCCAGAACTGTCCTTTAAAAACAGCAGCCACATTTCCCTAATCCTTTCTCTTCACAAAGGGCACACAACTATGAAATTGTAGTTTACAAGTTCTTTGGGCCAGATCAAATTCTTAGACAGAGATTCCTTTTCCCCAATAATTATTTCCACAAGCAGAAAGGAAAAAGAAAATGCATTTTATTATCCTCTCCTTTTTTTCTTCTAGTTATATCTAAAACAACCTCTGCCCTCTCTCCAAGTTTCTAACATAAGAACTTGATCAATGTCTTCTGAGTGAATCCCCTTACCCAAGACACAACCTCTTATATATCTTTTCCACAGCTCAATATCCTCTAGGTGGCCTAAAATATTGACAGTGCTAACCACTGACCACAGTTTGCTTTTAGGGCCGCTGCCTTCCACAGGCTACTAGAGAAATTGCAGAAGCAGAGAATGATCAAAGAGCAGGAGTGTTCAGCCCCACATCCTCTGGCTTTAAGATGCCTCCTCTTAGTGTCTCATTAGTTCCAGAAGGCAAGAACATTGGAAGTGGACCTCACCCCTGCCCCAACCTCCTAGATTCTCAAGAGCCTTTATCCTCTAATTTTCCATATCACTTGGAGTTGGTATTTTTTTAAGCATCACTGACTGGATACAAGGGCTCTGTTTGGAGCTTGAGTTGTCCTAAGTGGCAGTGACAGCTCGTTTTTCCATGATACATCTATCTGAAAAGAGAAAAATGGTAGCAAAGGCTGTTTTGTTCTTTCCTTTTTCCTAGCATGACTTTGAGCACTCAGGAAAAAAAGCAGCCTCAGCACTTCTGTTCCGGTGACCTGGGTCCTCTGCAAGACCACACTCAGGAAAGCCTCTCTTTGAAAGGGAGAAGCTCCCACATCCCAGCAGTATGGGGACACGCAGAGCAGATTGCATAAAGACAACAGGCACTGCAACAAAGGCTTTCCAGGAAAAACAAAGCCAGGACAATCCCCTTGGGTGACCTGCAGCATCAATCATCTTCAACTCTTTTTTCGTGGCCCGTGGATGGCTCTGTGCTTTGTTGGTCTCTGAGACATGGTGGATCCCCATGATTCAACCTTGGAATCCTTCATCCTCAGTCTTGCCACCAGCCATAAATGTGCCCTCCAATTCTCTAATATCTGGTCTGCATCTGTGACTACTTACTCATCTAGCTCAGACTGATTTAATTCACTGCAGAATAGGGCCAACTGAAAATCATCCATCCGGAGAAATTCTTTGCCACTCCTCTGGTATATTTCTGAAGGTAACAACAGCCTGTCACTTTTAGACATGCCACTTGATTTCTCTGAACCTAGTAGATTAGTTGGTGACTCTAGCCCTGGCTGCATATTAGTGTCACCTGGGGAACTTGTAAACCAAGTCTGATGCCTGGGCCCCTCCTTCGCAGACCAATTAAGTTAGAATCTGGGGGAGAAGAGTGGAGGCCAAAGCCCTAGTATTTTTTAAAAGCTCCCTGGGGGATCCTAATTGCAGCTAACCTTGGGGAACCACCAGATTGGATGATCCTCATATCCCTCAGTGCTGACCTCACTCCACTCTGCTAGGCCCCACAATGGGCCCAGCGGCAGCTGGTGTCACCTGAGAGTCTGAGCACTGAGAGGCATCTCTGATGATGCTTGCCTTGCAGAGAAAGGAGGCTGCAAGACAGTTAACACACCCAGTGATGTTTTATTGTCCAGAGGAAAAGCCTCAGTCACAATCAAAATAATCTCTGCAAAAGTTTACTAAAACCGTGGAGAAAATGCAGAAAAGGAAGTCTGCAGACTTTTCCTGGACCTTCATCTTACCGAGCAGGACCCAGAAGAAAGGTTCATTGGCTTAGTGGTATAAAGAGCCCTGCTTTTTATGAGTGGCCTTATGCCCTCCCTGGCAAGGCTACCTTCAAGGTCCACCCAATCTCACCTCTTCATACCTGCCCTTCCCAGGCCCCCTCATGCATCAATTCATTCATTCAGCAGGATCAGTTACCTTACTGAGACTCTGCTCTGGGCAAACAGGATGGATTAGTAAACAAAACCAGAGACAGCAAAAAGGAGATCCACGGATGGCTGATGCAGAGAGCTGGAAAAGAAAGAGGAAGGCTCAACCCTGTGACCAGGAGAAATCTGAGTGGAAGCCTGAACTAGAACTCTTTGCTCTGCTCTAGGACTTGCTCCACACAGGTATGTGCTGCTCCACGATGTCATTATTTCATGTGTCAGTCATTTCCTCCATGAGATGTGAAGCATCTTATGGGAAGGAATGCAGCTTTTATTTTCTCTGAACCTACTCAGCTCAGAGCACAGAGTAAGCATGAGGGGAAAAAAACAAAAAATACCCTTTGAGATGGTGAAAAAAGGCAGAAATAAGGCTAAAAGGAGTGTTTTATCTTATCTGCAATACAATCCATTCCTCCATCATGCACACACCCAGAAGGTTTTCAGTTTCAATGTTAGATCAAATGGGCTTAATTTGATAGAATCATAGCATTTTAGACTAGAAAGAGACCTTGTAAATCATCTAATCCAAATCCCTCATTTTATAGGCAAGGAGTCTGTGGCCTGAAAGTCTGGGGTTCTCCCAAGTGGGCGAGTGGCAGACATTTCCCGAAGGTCACACTGCAGCTGAATGAGCTGTCACTGCCACTTAGGAGTTCTGTGCACTGCAGCATCAGCTAGGCCACCCCTCACCCACTGAACGACTATTTCAAACAATTGCAGGGCTGCGGGGCCTGTGGGGAGGACCCTGCCAGTGTCTCTAGCACTGCATGCCCCTGAGTCTTCTGGACTCTAGAAGTGCACAGCCCCCTCCAGGGTGCCTCCAAACACAGAAATTTGGCCAAATCTATTTCTAGAACAAAGAATTTTTTCAGTATACTATGTTTTTCTGTAATGGATCTCCCTGCACCTTGGCTTATCTCTTGGAAAAAAAAAATGTAAATGGTAAAAATCACATTAAATGAGTGGAAAATTCATATTAAAATGACAATCTACACTAATGTTTTCAACTTTGTTAACCCATACACACCCTCTATAATAAGGGCAAAATCACACCTCCTTTAGAAGTCATTAATATTGCAAAGTAAATCACAAACCATGGCTAAATATAAAACAGTAGTATTTAAAATGCGTTAGTATCTTGAAATATACTTTAAGTTTAAAATTATGTAACATTAATATCAAATCTGTATCCTACTTGCTTTTAACTTATTTTCTGTTTGTTTGTTTGTTTGTTTGTTTGTTTGAGACAGGGTTTCATTATGTAGTTGAGACAGAACTGGAACTCACTATGTAGCCCAGGTTGGTCTCTAACTCAGCGATCCTCCTGCCTCAGCCTCCCGAGTGCTGGGATTAAAGACATGTGCCACCACGCCCAGCCTTTGCTTCCAACTTATTTAGGAGAAAATAGTCACTTCTGCATTTTCAAAATATAAAATATCTTTTTTTTTTTTTGGTACCAAGGATCGAACTCAGGACCTTGCACTTGCAAGGCAAGCAGCAACACCACTAAGCTAAATCCCTTGCCCTAAAATATCATAATACTGACAGTGCTTTTCCAAAATCACATAGGGTCTTACTAGGCATTAAAAGGAAAGGGCAAAAGCTGTATTTTCACCTCTGATGACCTAAGAGTTAAATGATGCCAGGAAGCATAGGAGTTTTTGGAACAAGCCCACAGGTTAGAATCAGTCACCACATTTTTAATTCAGATAATAGGAATGCTTGGCAGGGACTGCTTTGCCAAGTCTGCATGATTTGATTTCACCATCACGACTTTCAAAGCTTCACCTAATTCTCAAGATTAACACGATTTTAGGGTCTAGCCTCTTCAACCTTTCTGACCAGAGTGGACTAAAGATGAATGAAAACCGAATACCACATGTGTGGATTTTTAAAATAAAAAGTTTATATGTCTGCAGCCTGTCAGAGGTTTATAACAGAACCTCAAATAATAGCCAAGCAGGGAAGTCGGCAGGGGCTTATAGTTTCATCCTCTGTAGGAAGAAATCATAATACTGTCAAGGAGTGAGAAAAATAAAAAATTGAAAATATTACCAATGACATTGTT
The DNA here is from genome assembly GCF_012274545.1 of Fukomys damarensis. NCBI lineage: Eukaryota > Metazoa > Chordata > Mammalia > Rodentia > Bathyergidae > Fukomys > Fukomys damarensis. The sequence goes on along the minus strand of NW_022900926.1, from coordinate 27,464,908 downwards.
GGACTGAGTTGCAAACTGTATTATACTTTGCTGTCCTTTGTATTCAAATATAATGTGCCGGGGAGTGATTGTTCTCTGAGCTTCAGAATATAGCTTAAATGCCAATGGGAAACTCAAGAGTCTTTTCCATGATCCATAAATTACTCCATGGTTTGCTGCTGGTGTGTCAGTATTTGCTGCTCTGCTGTTCAGATTCATGGGAAGCTGCTGATCCAAACGTTGGGAACTGATGCCTTCCTACTCACTGTGGGGTGATTAACTCACAGCTCTGGTTCCACAAAAGTTAACTAAGAGTAGCTTCAAGGACCATTCTTGTGTCATACTTACCCTATCCCCAATAACTCAGAAAACAGCAAGAGAACCAGGATATAGTAGAACAACATAATGATACAGGCACTGAGTAGAGAAAATGGAATAGACTCCGGCCCCATGGCCCTGCCCACAGGAGAGGTATACTAGCTCAGCTACCATTTAGCAAGCACCTATTCCAGGAGATGTGTGCATCTTTTAGCTTTCATTCTTACAACAACCAGAAATCTCATTTACACACAAGGAAACTGAGCTTCAGAACAATTAATTTAATCATTAATTTGTCAAAGGTCAAAAAGTTAGTAGGACTTCAGGTTGCTAGTCCAGCATGTAAGAAGCTTGAAAGACCCTGTTCCATCCTACTAAAAAGTAAAAATCTGAAAACCAACAACTGTGTGTGTGTGTGTGTGTGTGTGTGCATGTTACCTGTTCCATTACTAAAAAGTAAAAATCTGAAAACCAACAACTGTGTGTGTGTGTGTGTGTGTGTGTGCATGTTTGTGTTTTACTGGGGAATTACTCCAAGGCCTTTACAACGACCAACATCTATAGCCCTTTTCTTATTTTTTATTTTGAGACAGTCTTTCTAAGTTGCCCAAACTGGGATCAAGTTTGTGATCCTCCTACTTCAGCAACACAGGGTGCTAGGATTAGCACAACACCCATCTCTAAAAACTCTTCTTAGATTCTGCAGATAAGTGAGGCCATAGGGTTTCAAACTTCTGCCTCCAAAATTAGAGAGACAGGTAGGTAGAAAGAGAGATTCACAATTTTACCAGAGCAGAAACTTCCACAGAAATGTGCACCAGGATAGAAAACCATGAACTATAATTGACGAATCACTGGAGGATGGTGGAAGAGGCTTCCAGTGGGAGCCCTTCACAGGGAGAACCACACATTGTTGTGTTATAACTCAAGGAGCTCAACCAGGTCCTCTCAGTGAATATCAATGAAAATTCTCCTTGGTTCCCAAAAGAGGAAGGAGGAAAGGAACCATTTTAAAATATACCAGCACATTCTGTTCTTAAAGAAGACTTTCACTCAGGAGAAACTACTTCACAAGAGTCTAACCTGCTGGATCTTTTTCAGAATGTAAGAGAGCTGGAGGAAGGGAAATGTCCAACACCTGCTCATTCTGGCTATCTTCTCTTCTCTAAAGGGTGGGAAAAAGTAAAAGAAAACAAACCTGAGAAGCACTGATGACGTTAACAGTCCAAAGGCACAGACTCAGCAAAAGACAAAAGTTCTAACAGTAGAATTACAGAACAGTACCTGTCCCCATGTACCTTGCCACTGCGCTACAAATTCCTTTTGCCTTTTAACAAAAAAATTCAAGGCATTCTAAGAGCCAAAAAAGGAAACAATTATAAGAGATTTAGCCAGAATCAGAGTCATATACAGCAGGAGGGTTGCAAGTAGAAAAGTAAGAATTTTTCAAGACATACAGCAGAACCACTGAGCTAAATCCTCAGCCCGAAAACTAAGAATTTTTTAAACTACAATTAATATGCTGAAAGTTTTAGTGGGAAAGTAGACAATGTGCAAGAACAGATGGAAAATGTAATTAGAGATAGGTGCTCACAGAAATAATCACAAAGAAACACTAGAGACCAAAAACTATGACAAAAATGAAGAAAATGTTTGATGGACTCAGAGCAGATTGCATGCACAAAGCTAAGGAAAGAATCTCTTGGCTGGAGGATATGATAAAAGAAACTTCCAAACTTAAACTCAATGAGAAAAAAGACTGAAAAAAAATTGAATAAAATATCTGACAACTACAAAATGCATAACACATGCATAACAGGAACACAAAAGGAGGAAAAAGAGAGAAAGGAACAGAAGAAATACCTGGAACGATAATGAATGTGAACCTCTCCAAAATTAGTGCCAGACAGTAAACCACAGACCCAGACAGTTTAAAAAACACAAAGAAAGAGAAGGAGGCACAGGAGGAGAAAAAGGAGAAGATGACAACTAACTCAGCATGTCATGTTCAAACTTCAGAAAATCAAAGGTAAATAAAAAATCTTGAAAGGAGCTAGAGGAAAAAGCAACGTATCTATAGAGGTGCAAAGCTAGGAATTGCATCTGTCTTCTCATAAACCATTCAAATGAGAATAGAATAAAGTATTTAAAGGTTATGAGAAAATAACAGAACCTAGAATTCTGCCCTGTGAAATTACCCTTCAAAAGTGAAAAGACTTTCTCAGAAAAATATTGAGGGAAATTGTCAGTAGACCTACTTTTCAAGAAATTTTAAAAGAACTTCAAAGAGAAAGAAAATTATATAGGTAAGAACTTACATTTCTTATTTTAATTAACCCAATTTCTTTTTCAGAATAACAGGGTATTTGACTATGAAACAGAAAACAAGTGCCTGACTCTCCCTCTTGTTTTCTTAGGATGTTGGGAGGGGGCTATCTCGGCCCTCCCCGCTCTTCCCTTGGCTCCATTCCCTTCACCACTCCCCTCAAAGGAGGACCTGAGAGAACTTGCCTCAGTGTCCTCCCAGGTTCCTTAGAGACAGCTGTCCTGGTCACTCCAACAAGAGATGCAGCTTGGCTGCCAGCACAATGCCCCTTTCCCAGGGCCCACCGTCCAGACTCTGCTACCTTTTTGAAAAAGTAGCGGGAAAACGCCTTTAATGCGGCAGAGGGAAGGAGGGATCCCTGCCACCCATTATTAACATCCCTCTCTTCTTCCCCAAGCCCCAGTATGTGTGATGAACACAGCTAGACCTCCTGAAGAGTCTCCAGTTTTGGCTTGCCATTTTTCACAGAAACACAACAGCTGTCAATCAAACAGCTTGTGTCTCCCCTGCGTTTCCTTTAATTGCCAACATGACAGCTGCAGCTGCCTTGGGTACCCTGCACCCACTTGGATGAATCACAGACCTGCAGCTGCTATACATGCGCTTCTCCACTTAGTCTAGGAAAGCTCCTTTTAGTGTTTTGACCCTCCCTGTGCTCCCATACAGGTCTTGTTCAAATAAAGTCTCACTCTGGGGGTCCTGTAAATCTGCTCATGATTTATTTCTCAGGTAGTATGGGCTTGGAAGTTCCTCCAAAGCTACTTGAGATTCTTTCCTGAGTATTGTGGACAGAACAGTCAATTTAAAGAAAAGAGCAATAAACACTAGAGGAGTTCTGAAGAACTCCAGAGACCAGCAGATAATGAAGATGAGCCACAGACAAGAGCAACCAAAAGAGTCATCTGACAGCAGCAAGCAAAAGCTGATGTCACATAACAGTGGCTAGCAGCAGCAGAGGCCAGCATCCAGTAGTACCAGCCAGTAGTATCCAATATGAACTGGTGCCAACCCATGGCATTGGTGCTGCTAGGAGAGCTGTACTTTGCCAGTTCAAGATTTCTATCTAAATCAAGCAAAAGAACTCTAAACTGATTGGCATCACAAATACTTTTCTGTACACGTACACACACACACAAACACACATACATGCTTATGTTTCACATATGTATGCATGTATTTCACATATATAAGTGAAATGAATGACAATGAAACAAACAAAAAGAATTAATAATATTATGTTACTATAAAATATTTGTATTGGCCATGATGCAGTATAGTGGTATTTGAAAGTAGACTTGGATTGGTAATAAATAAACATTGCAAACTCTCAGACAACCCCATTAAAAAGAAAGAATTGATAGGCTAAGAAGGAAAATGGAATCATATAAAATGCTCAAATAAAACTATAAAAGGAAGAAAGGTATGAAAACAAAAAGAGAAACAAAGAGCTGGGGATTTAGCTCAGTGGTTCTGCAGCCTGCCTTGCAAGTGCAAAGTCCTGAGTTCAATCCCCAGTACCAAAATAAATAAATGAATAAATAGGAACAATAAACAATAGAAACAGTTAGGAAACAAGAAAAAAGCATGGTAGATATTAACCCAGCTATATCAATGATCATGTGACTTGTCAATGATCTACATACACCAATGAAAAGACAAAGATTGTCAGAGTGGGTCAAAAAACATGACCAACTGTATGTTGTCTACAAGAAATATAAATTAAATATAAAGGCATAGATTAAAAATAAAGGAATGTGGCACCAGGGATTTAGCTCAATGGTTCTGCTGCATGCCTTGCAATCGCAAGGACCAGAGTTCGATCCCCGGTACCAAAAAAAAAAAAAGTAAAGGAATGAAGATACAGTAGGCCAACATTAATAGAAAGATAAACTACATCAACCTCAGACAGAGTAGACTTCAGAGTGAGGAAAGTTATCAGGGTTAAAGAGAGGCATTATAGCTGGGGATTTACCTCAGCAGCACCGTGCCTGCCTTGCAAAGTAGGTCCTGAGTTCGGGGCCAATGCTACAAAAGGACACAATAGTCCTTATATATGTACCTAATAATATACATCAAAATTAATTTAACAGAAACTGATCAAACTGCAAGAAGAAGGGATACAGGCACTACTGTATTTAGAGAATTTAACACTTCTCTATCAAAAATGGACATGTCCAAACAGGTATATCATTAATAGATGAACTCAACAGCAAAATCAGTTAACTGGATATAATTGGCATCTATGACTACATCATCCAACAGCACCAAAATTCATTCTTGTCAAGACAATATAGAATATTCACCAATACCATCCATATTCTGGGCTTAAGGCAAGGCCCAACAAGTTTAAAATAATAGAACTCAAAGTATTCTCTTAGACACAATAGAGTGACTAGAAACCAGTAATAGAAAGATACCTGAAAAACACCAAAATGCCTGGCGATTAAACATGCATTTATATGACATTATCATTTGTAAAAAAAAATAATAATAATCAACCAATAGAAAGAAAAAAATCTTCTAGAACTATTAATCATATTAAAGATTTCAGAATTCAATATAATATACAAGAATCAATAACCTTTCATACACCAGCAATTAAAATGCAGAATTTGACATATCACATTATCATTTATATTATCACTCAAAAATGAAATATTTAGATATAAATCTTTTTTTAAAGTACAAAACCAATATGAAGAAAACTATAAAACTCTGAGGAGAAGTATCAAAATAACTAAATATATGGAGAGATAGTTCATGTTCATGGATAAAAAGACTCAATATTATCAAGACATAAGTTTCCCCCAACTTGATATGTAGACTAGTATAATCCTAATGAAAATCCCACCACGTTATTTTGTGGATATCAATGATTAATTCTACTGTTTATATGGAAAGACAAATGATATAGAATAGACAATTTAATGTTTAAAAAAACAAGGTCAAAGAACTGACACTGCCCAACTTCAAGACTTATAGCTACAGTAAATAAAACAGTGTGGTACTGTTGAATAGAAGAACAAATAAATCAATGGAAGATACTAAGAAACTGAGAGACTCACACAAAAAATAATCAACTGATCTTTCCTAAAAAGTAAAGGCAAAACAAGGAAACAAAGATATTCTTTTCCACGGTGATACTAGTGCAATTGGACATTCTTTGTGAAAAAGAAAATACTCTAGACACTTAGAACCTTCACTAAAAAAGCCCAAAATGGATCAGAAACAAAAATGTAGGGCTCGGGATTTAGTTCAGTGGTTCAGGCGCCTGCTTCACAAGTGCAAGATCCCGAGTTCGATCCCCAGTACCCCCCTCAAAATATAAAAGTCAAAAGTATAAAATTCCTAGATACAACAGAGGAGAAAAATCTAGGTGACCATATGTATAGTATTGACTTTTGGGGAGGTTATTTCTTTGTTGTTGGTCATGGTGGTACTAGGGATTTAACCTGTGTTCTTCACACTGAGCTATATCCCCAGCCCTCTTTTTTTATTTTTTATTTTGAGACAGGGTCTCACTGTCTAGCCTCAGCCTCCCAGGATGCTGAGATTATAGGCATGTACCATCACACTTGGCTTGCCAATGATTTTTTTTTCATTAAGTTTATTGGTACATTTAAGGTAAACAATAATTATGTTCATCATTAGGATCTTATACCTTTACATGATGTATCCTAGTTCTTATTTTTTCCCAATTCCCCTGCCCTCCTTTCACCCCCCTCACCCTTCCCTATTTATGAAACCTTTGTTTCCATTTTTTCCTTTTTTCCTTTTCCCTTATTTCCTTTCTCCTACCCTTTCCACTTCCCCTACTCCTTTAGCCCTTTTCTTCCTATTTCTCATTATCAATTATACCATTTGAACCTTATTTACACTTTGTTTTTCACACCAGTGAAACCATTTGGTATTTACTCATATGTGTCCTATTTATTTCACTTGAGTATGACCTCAATGTGCATTCATTTAGCTATAAATGTCTCTAGTTTCTTATTCTTTATGGCTGAGTAGAACTCCATTTTGCAGAAAAACCACATCTTTATCCAGTCTCCAGTTGATGAGCAATTAGGCTGTTTCCAAGTTTTAGCTATTATAAATTGTGCCACTATAAATATGGGTGTGCATATATCACTGTGGTATGATTCTTTTAATTCTTTTGGAAAGATACCCAGCAAAGGAATAGCTGGGTCAAATGGGACCTCTAATCCTAGTTCTTTGAGGTATCTCCACATTGATTTCTACAGTGGTTGCACCAGTCTGCACTCCCACCAACAATGGAGAAGGGTTCCTTTCTTCCCACAACCCCGCCAGCATTTGCTATTGGTTTATTTCTTCATAGCAGCCATTCTTTCAGGGGTGAGGTGGAATCTCAGTGTTGTTTTCGTCTGCATCTCTCAAACAAGCAGTGATGCTGAACATTTCCTCATCTATTTATTTGCTGCTTTTACTTCTTTGTCTGAGAAATGTCTGTCCATTTCAGATGCCCATTTTTAATTGGATCTTTATATTTGGGGGGTCTTGATTTTTTGAGTATTTTATATATTCTAGATAGTAGACCTTTGTCTGAGGAACAGCTACTAAAAAATTTTTCCCACACTGTAGGTTGTCTCTTAGCTCTGTTGGTGGTTTGTCTTGCAGTGCAGAAGCTTTTTAATAAGATGAAATCCCAGTAGTTGATTTTTTGTGGTACTTCCCATGCCACGGAAGATTTGTTCATAAAGTCTTTTCCTATGCCAATGGCCAATGACTTTTTTTTATTTATTTTGGGGGATGGAGTACCGGGGATCGAACTCTGGTCCTTGTGCTTGCAAGGCAGGTGGCAGAACCACTCAGCTAAATCCTGGGCCAGCCAATGACTTTATAAACATAACAAAAGTCCACAAAAGAATTTATAAATTGCACTTATTAAAATTTAAAATATCTGTTTGGGGAAAGACAATATCAAAAAAATAAGAAGACAAGCCACACACTGGATTAAAGCATTGCAAATGATACATCTGAAAAAGAACTGTTGCCTAAAGTGTACAAGGAACTCTTAAAACTCAGCAATAAGAAAACAAGCAACCTGATTTAAAAATGAATAAAAGACCAGAAAAGACACTTTACCAGAGAAACAAAGATTGTATGTATGTATGTATATATGCTCAACATCATATGCCATTAGAGAGTTTCAAGTGAAAACAAAAATGAGGTACCACTGTATGTCTATAAGAAGAGCCAAAATCCAAGATACTGACACCACCAAATGCTGGCAAGGACATGGAGCACTAGGAATTCTCATTCCATGCTGCAGGAAATGTGATATGTTACAACCAATTTGGAAGACAGTTTGTCAATTTCTAAGCACACATTTATTACATGATCTAGCAATCTTTGACCATATCTAAACAAAGTGAAAATTTATTTCTACACAAATCCTGCACAGGAATATTTATGGCAATGTTATTTGTAATTGCCAAAATTGGAAGCAACCAAGATGTACTTTTGGCAGGGTGTGGTAGCACATGCCTATAATCCCAGCACTCAGGAGGCTGAGGCAGGAGAATCACTGTGAGTTCAAGACCAGCCTGGGCTACATAGTGAGTTCCAGGTCAGTCTCAACTATGTAGTAAGACCCTGTCTCAAAAAAAAAAACATACTTCTGTAGGTAAATAGATAAATGCCTGTGATATATGCATCCAGACAATGGAATATTATTCAACACTAAAAAGAAATGAGCAGCTCTCTCCTTCTCTCCTTCTCCCTCCTGTCTCTATTCTTTTCTGTCTCTCTCCTCCCTCTCTCCTCTCTCCCTAACCTGCCTTCCCTAATAAAATCTCCTGTCAGAAAAAAAAAAAAAGAAATGAGCAATTAGAAAAGACATGGAGGAAACTTGAATGAATATTACTAAGTGAAAGAAGCCAATAGGAAAAAGCTAAATATTGTATGATTCAACCATATGACACTCTGGAAAAGGCAAAACATGGATACAGGAAAAGTTTGGTAGTTTCCAGGGCTTGAGGAAGAGAAAGAAATAAATAGGCAGAGCACAAAGGACTTTAGGGCAATGAAACTACTCTGTATAATATCACAATGGTAGATACATCTCACTATATATTTGTCCACACCCATAAAATGTACAACACCAAGAGTGAAATCTAATGTAAACCTTGGCCTTTGGGTGACACTAGAATGTGAATGTAGGTTCCTGGAATGTATCAAATGTTATGACATGAGATGACAATAATGAGGTAAGGCATTCATGGTGAAGACAGGAGACATATGGAAACTTCTGCACTTTCAGCTCAGTTTTTCTATGAACCTAAAACTACTATAAAGAAATAAAGTTTACTAATTTTTTAAAAAGTTAACACATTCCAGAGCTGGAATTTGATGTCCAGAAAATCCAACTCTAAAACCTTTAATTGATAACACCAACAGGCTTCTGAAATTAAAGAAGCATGTCCCAAGCAATTGAATTGGACCCTGTAATATGTTATTTTTCTTTCACCATCTCTTCCAAGGTGCTGCAGTTAAAACTTCAAATAACCTAGAGGAGCATACTATCAACCCAACTACACATCGAGAGCTCTATTACTACAAGCAGGCAAAAATCATTAAGGAGATTGTTTACACACATCAATCCCCAACTAAATACGAATTTGTGTCAGTTATCTACTTCTCTAAACTACCCCTAAAACCCACTGGCTTAAAGCAACAACAATTTATTATTACTCATGCTTCTGCGGGTTAGCCAAGTGGTTCTGCTGCTATCTCATTTGGGCCTGACTCATACAACCATATTCAGCTGGCAGACCAGCTGTCTGTGCATGGCCAAGAATGCTGAAAGAGCTAGGTTCCTTCACCATGTGATCTTTTCTCTTGGTCTATTCCATGATGTGGTGAAGACCATGGTAACAAAAATACAGGTATTGAGCCCCATAGGCCCCAGCCTCAGAAACTGTACAGTGGCTTCTGCTATATTTCAAGGGTCGTAGGAAATCCATAAATCCAGCCTGGATTGAAAGTGTGAGGAATTAGACTCCACTTCTTGAGAGGAGTAGCAACATCACATTGCCAAGAGCATGAATGAACGTAAGAAGGAATGCATGACTCATCGGGGGCCACTGCTGTACACATTATTTACTGTAATTTTCCTTTTGGCCCCAATGATTCACGTCTCCTTCACATGCAAATCCCCAAAGCCTCATTCAATCTCAGCATCAGGCTCAAAGGGATCTCACACAGATCATCAAGATCATCAAGTGTAGAAGAGGTTATTTAAGTACAATTCATTGGTCCAGCAATACTTAACCTAGAAATTTGTGAACTACAAAGACAGGTATCTGGCTCCACTGCATTCGATGAGAAGACAGGGTTGTTTTTTTTTAAATCAAATTGATATTACCATTCAAAAATGAGGGAAAAAAAGGCACAAAGAACTGTCACTTGTCAACAACAGTTGTGTAACCCAGCTGAGCACATTTCAGGTCTCCTTTTCAGAGACTAGAAAATGTTCTCCTTTATTTGTGAACCAGTTATGATCCAGAAGGTTGGTTCCTTCAATCATTGCTCTTCCCAAGTCTGGGCTTTAGACCAAATGTGTGCATTTACCTTCTTTTTTTTTTTCTCATTGAGTTTATTGGTACATTCTAGGTATACAGTACAGTTACATTCATCATTGGGATCTTGTACCTTTACATGACAGGTCTTGGTTCTGATTTTTCCCTTTATCCCTGTCCTCCCTTCCCTATTTAAAAATACTTTATTTCCATTTTTTTCACTTTCTCATATTTTTTTCTTTTCCCTATTTCCTTTCCCCTACCCTTCCCACTTCCCCTGCACCTTTAGCCCTTTTCTTCCTATTTCACACTGTCAATTATACCATTAGGATCTTATGTACCATTATAGTTTTTCACACCAGAGAAACTATTTGGTATTTACACGTGTGACTTATTTATTTCACTTAAGAGTATATCCTCAATATGTATCCATTTTCCTATGAATGACTCTAATTTCTCATTCTTTATGGCTGAGTAGTATTCCATTTTATAGAAAAACCACATCTTCTTTATCCAGTCTCCAAGTTATGGACAAATGGGCTGTTTCCAAGTTTTAGCTATTACAAACTGTGCCTCTATAAGCATAGGTGCACATATATCACTGTGATATGATTCTTTTAATTCTTTTGGAAAGATACCCAGCAGAGGGATGGCTGGGTCAAATAGAATGTGTCTACCTTCTAAGACAGCCTTTGCTTACCACAAGAAATGACCCACATTTGCAAAAGAGACACTTTCTTAGTCTTCATTTTGCCCTTAGGAAGCAGGAGCCCAGAAGGAGCTTTTTTTGTTTGTTTTGTTTGTTTGTTTCTTTGTTTTTGGTACCAGGGATCAAACTCCAGCCCTTGCGCTTACAAGGCAGGCAGTGGAGCCACTGAGTCAAATCCCCGGCCCAAGCGGCTTTTTAATTTTAGACACTCTTTCCCTTTTCCTTTTAATTCAAGTTGATGGTGTTCCTATATATACAATACTCTCAACATTTTTGAAGGTTTCCAATAAATTTTATTGAGTTTCTCTCTGGCCAACGGGCACCTCTATAATTCCTTTCAATATACATCCATACTTTGGACATGTCAAGTTGCTATGAAATAATGCCCTAAAGATCTTTAAAAACATTTTGTCTGGCTGATAGGGTCCATTAGGCACCACCTTAAATTCTTCTGAAATCTTAATGGTCACAGCCTCGATTCAATGCTTATCTTGAGGTCATTCTTATTTTGAAAATCTTCTGCAAACTGCAGAGACTAGAAATTTTTAATAGGTTTACTTTCTAACTCAAAATGTAGTTCCTGTAAATTCTGAATTATAAACAAACATTTTACTTTTTGACTATTACTTTCTTCACAGATTAATACAGGCATCTTTTGCCTGAAAATATCCTTAACCAAGTACACAAATTCATTAGGTACATTTTTTTTTCTCTCTTACAAGCTTCTGTCTTAGTTACCGTCTCACTGCTGGGACAAAATACTTTACACCTACAAGTTAAAGCAGGAAAAGTTTATTATGACTCACGGTTTATAGAAGTTTCAATCCATAGTTGGCTGGCTCCAAGGCAGGGCAGCAGAGCAGAGGAGCATAACAGAAGAGAAACAGACCATAGCAAAGCAGGCAGAAGGCAGTAGCTAAGTGAAATAGCAAGCAGAAGTAGCAGCAGCAAGCTTTCCTTTTCCTTTTATCCATCCAGGCTACAAGCCTTTTGGGTGGTGCCTTTCCATTATCCACACCCAGAACTATGCTAAACCCATCAGTGGACTAATTTAGTACCACACATCCTTAATCTTCATATCATAAACCCTACATCCAGCCAGCTCTAAAAAGCCCCACCTACGAGTGTATGAGGCTTTGGGGAGGACATCTAGACACAGCCATACCAGTTACTATGGTCGTGAGTTTCCTCGTCACATAACTTGCCTCTTCCAATCTACAATAGTAGTTTCTTCATAGATCTTCCAATCTCTCCTAACATATTCCTTACCTGCTATTCAGTCCCCAAGCCAGTGCTACATTTTAAGATTTTGTTACACTTGTATCCACTGCCAGACACCAATTTCTGTATCAGTTACCCATTATCAATACAATAAAACACCCAAAAATTTAGTTTGGTTTTTTTGTTGTTTTGGGGTTTTTTTGTTTGTTTGGTTGGTTTTGTGTGTGTGTGTGTGTGTGTGTGTGTGTGTGTGTGTGTGTGTGTGTGT
>NW_022900926.1:27444278-27452534 GCF_012274545.1 Fukomys damarensis | reverse complement strand
GGATTGAACTCAGGACCTTGAGCATGCAAGGCAGGCGGCAGAATCACTGAGCTAAATCCCTAGCCAAAAATTTAGTTCTTTAAAACAACCATTTTTCATTATTTCCAATAATTCTATGGGTTGGCTGGCGAATTATTTTTCTAGTCTTGCCTGTATGCCATCAGGTGGCAGGTTGGCAAGGGCTGGGGTGACCTGGGCCCTTTGCTTCAGAAGGCTTTCGTCCAGAGCATAATTACTCACAAGAAGAGCAAAATCAGTGGCTCAATAGCCTCTCTAAATCCTTCCTACGAAAGCATCCAATGTCACTTTGGCCATACTCTATTGGTCAAATCAAGTCACAAGACCAGCCATAATCTAAGAATAGAAATATGAACCTGTCCTATTAGTTGAAGAATGGCAAAAAGATGTGAAAAGAGAGGTCTGATTAATTAGAGGTTATTATTTAACAATATACTATATTTTTATATTTGAAAATACATGAATATGCATACAACATGATTTTTTAACATCTAAATTTTTAGATGATATTTGCTTTACTAGTTTATTTAAATAAATGTAGTTGACTCATTATACTTTATGATAGTCAGCTAGTGAATGGCTTGTATATTTGGCAAAAGTAATGAATTCTTAGTGATTTGAGATTTGCCTAGAGCTTATAGCTATAAAATGATTCCTGTGTAGTAAAATGGTATTGCTGAGGAATTTTTTGGAAATTATAGTGTTATGGATTAGCAAAGTGAGAATTAATGAGGTTCTTCTGTCTTTAATACAAACTAAGAACTAGAATTCCTATAAAGAAATTAGGCCTAAGATTGAAGGCCTTTTTCAAATCATTCTGGCAAAGATGACATCACATTGAAAGCAGAAGGCTATAAAAATACACATTTTGCCATTACAGACATAAATTTTATTGCAATGTATAATTTATATTAATTAAATTTTCTCAAAGATAACTTGGCAATAAAATTATTTATAATCTAAGTATATGTCTATAACCTTACTGTGAATTTTTTTGAAACGTTTGATATAAACTATAGTTTCTTATCTTTATTTTTCAGAACACTTTTACTATTTAAATTAAGAAACTGAAATTGTTATAAACTCGTTTCTCAAACACTTGTGACTGAAACAAAATGTTATTTTTACTATCTACAGAAATGTGTAAGATGAATGGTTATAAAAATGTACCATCATAGTATTTACCATCTTCTTTCCACATTAAGGGAGTAACTAATAAAGTTATGCTGAGGAATATTCTTGCAGCTGGTGAGCACTTAATTTTACAAATAGAAAAAACAGCCAATCAACTTAGAGGAGACAGAATTTCATGATATAATTCATAGTATTATTTTGCCATCCCAGTTGTTCAATAGTCTTTTTTAGGCGATAGTTTTGACTTCCATTGATGATGATTTGAGATGCACTGACATAACCAGCTTCACAATAAATTACAAAAATCAAAAATTTGGAGTTACTCACTTTCAAGTTCTCCCTACTTATCCAGGGTAGCTTTCTGTCACCTCCTTTCCTCCTTACCGATGTTCAAGTAAATTGTCTTGTCTTATTTAAAAGAAAAAATCAAAAATCTATATGCATAACAATTAAATGCCCAAAGCATTTCAGTAATTCCTGTAAAATATTTCTCCAACACCATTTCAAGTCTGAAAGTCATTCTGTCAAAGATTAAAATGTAAAACAATTATATGAGGTATCTATGGTAGTCAAATTGTAGAGACAGAAAGGAGAATGGTGGTTTGAAGAGGGATAGGAAAGAGAAAACTAGGGAATTATTGGTGATATACAGTTGTTGTGGTTTGAACAACAATACATGTATTTAATGCCACTAAACTGTACTCAAAATGGTTAAAACAGTGACTCATATTGTATGTATTTCATCACAGTAAAAAAGATACTGTAATTAAAACACTACAAAACACTACAACTACAAAATAAAAGTGAAAATCTTGGAATGTTTGTAAGTACAAAAGAAGGCAAGGAACACAGAACATAATCAACATCAACAATGACAATACAACCACAAAAAAAAGAAAGAAAGAAAAAAAATCACTTTTCAAAAATCCACCACCAGTATTACAGATTCAACTCTGCTTTAGAGGTCCATCAGACTCAGAAGCCACATGGACCATATTTAATCTGCAAAATAACTAATTGCTTTAGCAGATAAGTGAATCTTCAATCAGTCACTTATTTCAAAGATTTTAAAAGTCCAGGACAAGCCGGAGTATCTCTATGTCAAGGTGTATTTACACAACCTAGGGCAAAATTAGTAGTGTCTGTATAACAACTCACATACTATACTTAAAATTTCAGTCTCTTGGGGCCTAGGATTTAGCTTAGCAGTGCTGCACCTGCCTGGCAAGTGCAAGGTCCTGAGTTCAATCCCCAGTACCAAAAAAAATTTTTTTCAGTCTCTCTTCCTTTTATGTTTTCACATGTCCTGGCCCTTACCTGGCTGAATCCCATTATTTTTCTTGGCCTCGATTCAGGCTTCCTGAGGATATTTCCTACTTTTCCCTTTTCTGCTGGCTTCCTTAGGAGTATCCAATATGGTTCAAGTTTCCCTGTCAGTGTTCACCTGACTGCCTGCAGGTCTTTTCAACACACCTGGAAACCGTCAGAAGGTTACAACTGTGCCTTCAAGAATAGATCTCTACCCCCTTGTGCATGCAGTGTTTGTCCATAGTAGGCAGATAACACATATTTGTTGAATTAAATGAATAGAACACATGGATCAAGCTTCATAAAAAGGTCCCGATTTCAAAAGAAAGTCTCAACCACAAAAACTGATCTGAGTGACCCAATCATCCTACTGAAATGAAGCCACCATACAATGATACCAACTAAATCACAGACAGCAGTGGGATGCAGGAAAGCAACTTAAGCTAGTACCATATAAGAAGATATTACACTTTCCAACTGGTGCATTCCAGAAAGCAATTTCCATTCTGCAAGACTGTTGAAACTACTGTATTCAGAATACAATTATTGAAGCGTCTATGAAGAGCTGTGAAGAGTAGCTGACCTTTTTGCTTATGAAGTCTTTTTCAGTGGGCTTATTATATGCCATGTATATTCAAATATGTGAACCATTTTTTTAAAAAGGTGTTGGGTTTTATCTATGTAAACACTGTATTGTAAATATAAAAAAGCAAACACAAAAACATGTAGTTCATCTGTAATCCAACTGAATATTGAAGTGACACAGCCTCATCCAGGGATCCATGAAGCCACCTGTTACCCTTCTCTCCGCAAGCATGCACCCACCTTTCCCTTCCCCATACCCATCTCTGCCTTTAATCACAACTATTGAGATTTATAGACATTTTATTTTCAATTGTGATCTTTGTTAAATTTTTTAATGAGATGCTAAGCAGATTTTCTTTCAAAATAAAAAGATTAAATTAAGTTGTACTTTACTTACTGATGAACCCCAAGTGACTTCCTGCCCACACCTCCTCCCTCACACCATTGTTGGGTAAACTCCTCTGGGCTGGAAGGAAAGCCTTTCAGGACTACTGTAACTCTAGAAAATGGACTGGATAGCAGATGCAGCTCAAGACCTGGCTCTTCCATGTAAAACTATCGTTTACACTCCACCAAGGACCAAAGGGCACTCACTATATGTCCTACAGATTAAAGATGTACAGTTGGTCTCCATAGCCATGGGTTCTGCAACTGTGAATGCAACTATGGATGGAAAACACTTTTAACTGCATCTATACTATGTACAAACCTTGCTTCTCATTACGGTGGATGTGCATAGGGAAATGGAAATGCTATGCCATTTTATATAAAAGACTCAAGCGTCTTTGGATTTTGCTATCCACAGGGAATACTGGAACTAATCCCCCACAGATACTGAGGCATGCATGTATATTCCTAGTGATTATTTACTGGCACAAATATAAAATAAAATAAGGCACTAGACCTGTTCATTTTGGTGGCTCCTAAACTAGTAAAAATGTGTCCTCCTGAATGCTAACATTTTGAAAATCCAGGAAAGGAAGAAGTACATCAAAAGAATTGAAAAAAAAAAATCTCTCTAAGGACCTGGGTACAGTAGTGTGGGCCTGTAATCCCAGCACCCTGACGGGCTAAGACACAAGGGTCAAAAGTCTGAGCTCAACCCTTGGCAACTTAGCAATTAGCAAGACCCTGTTTTCAAAAAATAACTGTGGGGCTGGGATTTAGCTCAGTGGTTCTGCCACCTGCCTTATAAACACAAGGACCCAAGTTTGATCCCTGGTACTGAAAAAAAAAAGAGCTGCAGATGTAGCTCTGTGATGGACCTGGGTTCAATCCCTAACACAAGGGGGGAAAAAAGGAAGAAAAATGAAATAAAAGACACAGAAAACTCCTTGTAAACGAAAGGCCAGCTCAAATCCTACATGGCTCCTTCTCCCTTCAATCAGCATGTTATAGAAAATAATGTCTTTATTTAATGACAGATGGTTCAACATGCACCACTCTAGGCCAAGATTTAGCATGTACAGATAATCTTCCTCTCATGGGAAAAGCAGCTTCTCTTCATTTGGACTTTGAACACCCCCTGGAAAAGGGTCGTAAAAAATTCTCTCTTTGGGCAGCAAATACCTAGCTCAACAGCTTCAGCGAAAGAGCTGACATGTTATTGTGGGTACTGAAGAATTGTGGGACAGGCAGGAAGAGGTAAGGAAAAGTCTGCCAAGCAGTTAGCTAATTTCATTTTTGTTTATTAAACAGACTTAGTACCCACAGTAAAATAAATATATCAATAAAAGCTAGCTGCCTCAATCATCTTTTATTGCTATACCTGAATACCTAAGACCAGGTACTTTTTTAAAAAATTTAGCTTATATGCTCAAAGTTCTGGAGACTGGAAGTCCATCTGTTTAGCTTCTGGTGAGGGCCTACATGCCTCATAACAGGGTGAAGGGCAATACAGAATAAGATAGAGCAAATGTGTCAAAGAGAGTTTCCTTTTACAACAAAGCCATTCCCTCAACAACCCATTAATCTATAACCCATCTCCAAAGGTCTTACCTTTAAGTATCACTGACATTTCACTTTGGATGTTAAGTTTTCTTGCATGTGAAATTTGGAGAACACATTCCAATATTAGCACTAGCATTTGCTCATTGTATGTTTTTGTTTTGTTTGTTGTTTTTAACCTCTCATGGTTTTGTGGGTCAGCTAAGCACAGACAGGCAGTTCTTACTTGGATTTTTTTTCACGCCACTGTGATCATATAGCTAGGACTGGAGTCATCAGAAGGTTCAGCAGGGATGCAGAGGTACATGGCCTATAATCCTAGCACCCTGGGAGGCTGAGTCAGGACAATTTGAAGCTCAAGCCCATCCTGAGCAACTTAGTGACTTGGCAAGACTTTGGCTGAAAATAAAAAATTAAATGGGGCTGGCAAGGTAGTTCAGTGCAAAGGCCCTGGTGCATGTGGTGTTAGGGGCGCTAGATACCCAACATGGCTAATTCACAAAATTCACAACTGATATTGTCTTTAGCAGAGAGAATATTGTTGAGAGCAACTTGAGTGTTATCAACCTACCCACCTGTGTGCAACTCACCTACACACAATTCTCCATTCTTGAAGATTACAGCTGGGTCCTCAGAGGGAGTGTCCCAACAGCCAGCATTCCAAGAAACAGCAAGACTCTTAGGAGTCAGGATTGGAAGTCATTTAGCATCACTTCAGCTGTAGTTCAGAGTCAAGGAGGATCCACCAGACAACATGACTGAAGATGCCATGGTTCCTTGTGAGGTCACTGGAGAAATAACGAATAGATGAATGAACAGATAGACAGACAGATGTTATATAATATAAATAATATCAAGTTCTCTATATAGTAAGACATTACAAATTATGTGGTGTGCTTTGTGCACATTATTTCAGCCACTAAAGTGATTTCTGATGAACAAGTATAAGTATTCCCATCTTACCAGTGAGGAACTTGAAGCTAAGTCACTCGTCTGAGATTACCCAGTAACACTTTTTTTTCTCTGAAATTCAACAAGTGTGCCATCTGCCAATATTAACCCAAAGCACTCAATCAGCTCCCTGTGAAAAATTTTGTTCTAAGAGCGCTGCTGGAGAAAGGGATGAGAAAGGATATATAGTCCCTGTCTTCATGGATCTTGTGGAGACCAAATATTGAAGTAAAAAAACTTAAGGCAGAACAAGAAAACCTTAATTTCAACAGATCCTCTTCTATCCAAACTATTGAAATTAAATACATTTGACCCTCTAAGCTTCCATTATCCATGACTTCTACATCCGTGGATTCAACCAATGAAAATTGGAGAAAAATCTTTTTTTAATTGTGTCTGTACTGAATACATACAAAATTTGTTTTGTTATTATTCCCTAAACAATACAGTATAACGACTATTGGATTAGGTATTATAAGTAATCTAGAGATGATTTAAAGCACACATGAGGATTGCGTAGATTACATGCAAATTCCAAACCATGTTAAAGACTTGAGCAGAGGACTTTCGCATCCATGGGGGAATCCTAGAGCCAATCTTGCCATAAATCAGAGGAATGCCTGTATTGGAAATATCCAAGAGAAAGTGCCCTAAAAAGAATTCCCTGATCCTCTTTATGCTTTTCAATAATACTAAAAGAAAAGGTAAGACTAAGGAAGGTATGGGTAAAAGGTAAGGATTAGAATGCAGAATTCCTTGAAGCCCCTAAAATACTAATGAAAGAAAAGCTCACCAACCGTGGCCTTCTGGATGCCTTCACAATACTGAAGGAACTTTCTTTGTTTGAGTGTAAAAATGTAAATGCCATTGATTCTTTCCCAAAAAGCCATAGAAATAGGATGTATAGTTGTGTTTTTGTGTCGGAGTGGGTTTTAAAAGCCGTCTTCCCTTTCCTACTGTAGTAGGTGGATATTCATAAAACCTTCAACCATTTTATCACACTGTTGATCACTTTCCCTACCTACAGGGCAATAATTTTCCACTCTGTAACCCAATCAATATGCTATCTACCATGGTTAACTCCCCTCCTACTCTCTCCTCATCCTCAGCTATCAGACTATTTTTTAAGTTACAACTTAAAGTTTCGGGCAATTTAAGTCTTCGGTATCTTTGCTAGTTTTTTTTTTTTTTAACTTTAAAAAAGTGTATATGTACTTGCTCTCAACTGCTAAAAGCTCAAGTTTCAAGAACCTGAGTCACAGTACACCATATTTGTCCCCTTGTGTCTCGCTACTGCAGCCCTAGGTATTTTGTATAATGCATGAGTGAACCCCGCTTAGAAATAGAAGTGCACTTTCAATAAGTATTTATTATGTTGTTCTGAGCATACAGCTTTAAATTTGCCCGCTGTAGCTTGAAGCATTACACAAACTGCTGGTCTGCTGACTGCCTCTCTGGCAGTAACACACACAGAAAATAGATTGCTAAGGGGTTTTTTTCCCTCCTCCCCCTCTCCTCTCTTCCCTCTCCCTCTCTTGCTTTTTCCTCTTCTCCTTATTTTTTTAAACCAGTCGTGAACATTTTTTTAATCTTGTGGCATTTTTAATCAACACGTATTTCCTTCCAGGACCTATGATCCTCTATTGATTCCCATTAAAATGCTTTTTTCTTTTCTTTGCCCCCTCTGCTGATCGAATTTCAGATCAGCCACAGGATATGCAACTCACCTTCCGGCACTACTGAACCCAGCCGAGCGAGGGTGATCAAAAGACTTGATGCATTCATTAAACATTCCCATCGCCAGGGCAGGAGCTCTAATGGAAGCTATCTCTTTGCACTGCAATTTTTTTTTTTTCCTTTTTGTCTTTTCCCCCACCTCCAAAAAATGTTTTTTGCCTTTGATCGCAAGGGAGGAGAGGGGGGAGAAGAACCGGAGAACAAAAGAGACCTTTTTCCCCCGGGCTGACGTCAGTTTGATTTTACTGACAACTATTCGAGCGTGTGTAGCAGTTGGAAGCAGCCCCACGCCGCCCCCACCCCCTACACCTTCCACTTGGGGAGAAAACAATACTTTTAGAGGCACCGGAGACGCGCCCTGAAAATGGCCCACTCGGGCTCTGCACTCGCTGCCCTCCCGCCCGCTCGGCAAAGGGCATTCGGGGCTTATTTGTATGGCACGATCTTTACTGGGGCGGAAAACACGCGGCGGGGGAGGAGCGGGAACAGGCGCAGCCAGGCGGGGAGAGCCAAGAATGTTCCTTCCCGGCAGCTGAGAGAACACTGGCCGAGAAAAAAATAGTCCCGCCCGGCCAG
>NW_022900926.1:27412712-27443965 GCF_012274545.1 Fukomys damarensis | reverse complement strand
GGAGAGTTGGAGAAGCCTGCGGCGGCAGAGAGCGCACGCCCCGGCGGAGAGGCCCCGCTCCAGCGTCTCCTGATGGCCCCGGGGGCCGAGGTGTACGGCTCACCGAGCCGGTGCAAAATTCCCAATCAAGCCTGGGAGGAAATGGATCCAATTAGACCACAGCCTTGTCCTTCGGTTGCCAGGAGCCTGAAGATCTATGACCGACCCAGACCATTTCTGGAAAAGTCATATTTTCCAGGCTTTCGTGAAATAGTGATGACTCCTTTTCTAAATCTGGAGGCGAATATGCATCTATTTCAGGGAGAAAGAAAGATGTGAAAAAGTAGACTGGACACCGGGAAATGTGGGCCGTGGGACTGAACCTGTGCCTGGCGTCCACCCCTAGGACCCTTCTTACCACACACTTCAGATGATTCATTCTCATGGGGTGTCACAGCGGCCACCGTAAACAAAGTCCTGGCATTTGGGGTTGGGGGTGGGGAGAAGATGAATTTTAAATGGCTCACTTAGCTCTCAGGATCCGGACTTATAAAGGAAAAGCACACATTAAATAAAAGTCAACTGGTGCTGGTCAAATCATGTGATATCCGGCGCACCTTGTGCTTACCTCCATCAGCTTTTCCCACTCAGTGTTGGGATTGTGGTTCACACAACCACTAAGTGGCTAAGGAGTCTCAAAGCACAAGTACCAAGGCTTATTGTTCTTCTGGCTCCCCCTGCCCTTCAGAGCCCACCGTAGGCACCGAATAAATGTTTTCCTAAATGAGTGTGTTTTAGAGATAATAATGAAGTACTGCGAAGCACAGAGGAAAGAGCAATTAACTTTGACTAAGGAAAGGGAGCAGATAAGGCTTCGTGAAAGGCCAGGCATGTGAGCTGAACCCCTGGAAACCAACCACGTATGCCAGTACAGGCCATTCCAGGTTGGCAGAATAACGAGCAAAGGAGAGAATATGCAGTGGGTAGGAACGTGGTGGGTTTGAGCAGTGATTAGTTGGGGCCGTTAAAAAGGAAGCTGAGAAGCTCCAGTGGAAAGGTTGTATGCTTTGCCACAATGTAACAGCCAGGAGTGGTACTGGAATATGAATGTGCAAATATACAGTTAATGAGTATGAATATAGAGGAGTCAAAAGAAAGAAAAGAAAAAGTACAGTTTATAGGGAAATTTTAGAAAAATTACATGGATAACTAAGAAATGCCAAGGAAAACCCCTGGCCCGAGACTCCAGGAACAAAGCATTTCAAAACTAAGGGGAGGGGAGCTCTATGGAGGAAGGAGGGAAAAGAGGTAACAATAGGACTAATGTTTTGATGAAAGATGGTTGATCATTACAATTTTTCTCATTGGTGAAGGCATCCATTGCTTCAGAAACTGCAGAAAGGTGGAACTCAAAAATGACAAAACAACAAAAAAAATGACAAAACAGTGATACATTGAAAACAAGATCAATAGCCATCCTCAAGGAATTTAAAATAAATTGTTCCATGATCACTCAATAGAATATTATTCAGTCATTAAGACTGAAGTGCATTTATTGGAAAGATGTACACTACATAGTACATTGTCATGTGAATAAGCAAGTTACAAGACAGCATGTTTGTAAGGTCATGTTTAAAATGTTAGCAGTGACTCGAAGTTTTTGTTACAAGTGATTTTTCACATTCTTCCTGATCCTTATATTGTTAGAAATTATGCAATGCAATTTTTATATCATAAAAATGTTATACAATAGTATTTTTTATAATTTTAATCAAAATAAGTAAATAGGGCTGGGGATTTAGCTCAGCGGTTCGGTGGCCTGCCTCGCAAGCGCAAGGACCCAAGTTCAATCCCCAGTACCAAAAAAAAAAAAAAAAAAAAAAAATAAGTAAATAAATACAAGACTAAGCTAAATTTTTATCTTTTGAAACTGTATGTGGTTCTTTTGTTGCAAAACTGAAGTAGAAATCCTCCTGGCAAGCAGAAAGAACACAGTCTCCGCAGTCAGACTGACCTAAGGGCTGCACAGGCGTCATCTTTTATTTCCTGTGCCATCTGGCTCAAACTACTCCAAGCTCTTTCCATGTCTCAATAACTTAATCTTAGAAATGAAGGTAATAATAGTACCTACCTAGCAGGATGTTGTGAGGATCAGAAATACTGTCTGTAGGCAGGCATGGTGAACCAGGCCTGTAATCCCAGCTTTATGGAAGGCTAAGGCAGAAAGATCACAAATTCAAGCCCAGCCTGGCATCTCATCAACTTAGTGAGACCCTGCCTCAAAATATAGGGTGGATGAGAGGGAATGTAGCTCAGAGTAAAAGACCCTGAGTTTAATCCCAATTACTACTGCTACTACTATTAATACTAATACTAATAATAATAATATCAGTAAAATGCCTAGTGCTTGGCACCTGTGAGGTGTTCAGGGCTAAGCAAGTAGAAGCTTTTATAGGGCCAGGGATTTAGCTCAGTGGTGCCACCGCCTGCCTCTCAAGCGCAAGGTCCTGAGTTTGATTCCCAATATGGAAAAAAAAAAAAAAAAAAAAAAAAAAGATTTTATAGGAGGCAAAAGGCATTGGCTTTAGAAAGTACCTTTCATTGTAGATCCTTCCTCTGCTGTAATAGTTCTCTTCTTCCACCTGCCATGACAACCAGCAGTGCCCAGCTGGTGTCCTCTGGTATCCCAGATTGGGAAGGAAGCAGAGCCTCCAGTGACCCTTGTTAGAGGTGTAGCATGTGGGAGTATTAAATCTTTGATAGTGTGAGCCACTAAAATTTGAGAGTTCTGTTACCAAAACCTAGTTTAACTTATCCTGGTGGGCACAGCTACCCTCTAGATTTTAGATGTTGGGAAAGTTACTCATTTGCTCTGCTTTTCCGTTACCTTCCCTCCATGGAGTTGGAGAAGGCAATGAGTGAGTGTCTGAAGTGTTTCGTACTGTGCCTGGTACCTGGTAACAGCATGCAAAGTGACAGGGACTATTGTCATCTCATTATACCAGCTTTTCTCCAGATCTATGAAATAGGAGTTGTGAATGCCAGAAGGATCAGCTGATGCCACCTCTTGTCTTTCTGACATTGGATTTGCTTCTACTGCACCATATAATCAGAGACACACATGACTAAGAGATAGCAGAGTGTAGGTAAGAACGCCAATGAGGCTGATTCTTCCATCCTAGATAGAGATGGCAAGTGTTCAAGTCCTTGGGGTGTCAGTAGCCTCATGCCGGGAGAAATGTCTCTACCATGATGACTAAGAGAGCTCTCTGGAAAGCTTAGAATACCAGAAGGTTCCAGTGACCTCAGGATCCCACAAAATATGAATGTGATTTAGGAAGATGGGTATAAGGAGAATGACCACCAGTTTCTTCTGGTTTAAAAGCAGTGTCCTTATCCTCACGGAGTCTCAAAAACAATGGACTCTACTGCAGGAGCAAGCAGAGATTGTGTGTCTGGGTTGTTCTAATGCTCTGTGTGCTTCCCTGTTTAGACTGGGACTAGGGGATGCATGTGGCCGCAAAAACGTCTGGTTTTCAGAGCACAGGAAAGCTTTGTTTCTGTTGCTACATAATCAAGAAGACTCATAATTCTGACAAAAAATGAGCAGTGCTCTGTGGGAGCTGGGCACAGGGCCAGACACCTCAGAGAATCCAGAAGGAGAAGGAAAGAGCAGCTCTTCTCCTGGTGGGCTCAGCAGGGTGCACTGCAGCACCTTCCTGACTTGGAAAGGGAGGAAGCCCCAGGAAATTTCAGGCATTGCACAGTGGAGCCTGTTACCTGGATATCAATTCCTCAAGACTAATGGTAAGTGAGGCTCTCAGAAAAGAAAATGCTCCCTTTATTCCCTCTGAGAGAGAGAAGCATCCACAAATGAAGGAGAAACAAACAATTGAATCTTTGCATTTGCAGGGATTCTATAGTCAATCAAGTGTTTTCACATGTAGTTACTCACTTCATCCTTACAATGAAAGGGTCAAGCAACAGAGACATGATGCCCTATTGTACCTCTGCTTGATTCACTGAGAAGTGTGTCATCTTCCTGGCCTTTAAAACTCCACCGGTGCAGAAGCAGTGTGAGAGCACAGGGAGGGCAGGGAGTTTGTTCTGGGACTTGACAGCCCATCTGAAATAAAGATCACTAAGCAGGAGGCGAACAACTGAGCTGTAATATGGCCATTTCTATTTCCATCACAACCATCAAACAGCTGTCTGTCTGTCTCCAGTACTGTTATGCTGATCCAGGCGCTAATGACCACACCCCTGGATTCCTTCCTGCCCCCTCAGCTTAGCACGTGCCCACACATACTCCTGGAAGCCCAGGTGATATTCCTAAATACCATTTTCATCATGTCACTTTCTCATGAAAAAATTTCTAGAACCAATGTAAAAGCTCCCAGCCCCCTACATGCACAGGCCCTGTGTGCTGGTCTTACATTAGAGCTCCTAATCTTCTCAGAAGTCCATTCCCAATTTCCTTCCTCTCTGGCTGGAATACCCTTCCTTCCCCTTGCCACAAATCAAGTCTACATGCAAGCCAGCAGATACCCCATCCTCTATGAAAATGCCATCATCTACACTGCTGGCTGACAAAGCCTTTCTACATCCCTGAATTACAGTAGACATTCACCAGTTAGGCACAGCCATCTTCAGCCACGTATAGCCATTCTTCTGGGCTGAAAATTTTCAAAGGGGCCCACTGACAAGAGTCTTTTGAAGAAAAGCAACACGAAGATCTTCAAATTCAATATCTGATTGTCATGAACATCCAGCCTTTTCCTTGGCTTGCAGAAGGCCATCTTCTCCCTGCAACTTTTTCTTTCATCTTCCCTCACTATGCATGTCTGTCTCTGTTTTCAAATCTCCTCTTTTTATTTTTATTTCTTATTATATATTCATTTATTTAGTGGTAATGGGGGTCAAACTCAGGTCCTTGTAATTGCAAGGCAGGCGGCAGAAATTTCCTCTTTTTATGAGGACACCGGTTATAGTGGACTATAGTCCACCCTAATGGCCTTGCCCTCCCTAATTACATCTACAAGGATTCTATTTCCAAATAAAGTCACATTTGAGGTTCTTGGGTTGGGATTCCATATATGAATTTGGGGAGAGAGGCAATTCAACCCACAACAGATTGGGTAGCAAACCTTTTGCAAATCAGGTAGTTTCAAATGCTGAATTTCAACAAAATTGAAGGAGTATCTAGTAAAGACGGCTGATAGGTCTTAAAAATAACCTTTTGTAACAGATTACCATGTGATTTGGGGCAATAAGTCAAGATGCCATTTCAAAAATTGAAGAATGTTTTTATAACAAAACTCTTTCCATTTCCATCTCCTTATGCATAGAAGAATTTTTCAAGCCTTAAATAGGAAAAATAGAAGTAGAAGTGATGCCACACACTTTGTTATCCTAGCAATCTAGCAATAAGTAACATTTATTCACAATCATATAACACTTGGAAAAGGACATCATTATTTTTCTTATTAAAAAATTCAAACTTCCAGTAAAACTTTAGTTTTTATGTTGGCATTTATCAATTTTTGCTATTCATTTAGATTGTTTTGATCATTTGAGTAATACTGGTAATTGTAAGGATAACTCAATCCAGAAAACACTCAGAGCCTTAAGTCACAGGAATTTTAAAGTATATAAATTTAAATTTTATACATGCTTTATAGATACAAGTACAACATGATATTCAATATAAAACCTTGTATTGTAATTATATCACATTAACATAAATTTCTGAAGGGAAAATAGAATGGAAATAAAGTTTCAAAGAGAAAACAATGTCATTTTTGCTAGCTAAAGATGGGCTTGTTTTTGTATTTCTTAAATGGATGATAAGGTAACAAACTGTGATGAGATTTAAATTTCATTTAGATACATTTAAAAGAGTGATGTCACAGTTTTATTTTAAATTCCAATATTTACAATATGCTAGAAATTACATTCTTTGCAACTGTACTTAAATTTATGATAAAATAATAGATACCAGTTTTAAAATGTGTAGAGAGGAGCATAGTTCTTTAAACTGTTTTAGGATCCTTGAACAAAAACTTTCAAGACTGATTCAGCATATGATGCCAGTTTTTGTTTCCCTTTTTAGTTGTCTGTGTGTTGTAGGGGATATTCCGAATGTGCTCTTTTGTAGTTTCCAGGAATCCAGAGACTTCTTTAATTAACAGAGTTCGGGTCTTGAGCAGATAAGGCTAATATTTCACCTGAAAAGGGGATGTGTGCTTGAAATCTTTGATTCCTTTCTGAGAAACAACAGGGTGGCAGGAAAAGCACATGGTCTTGAAATCATTCAATGGCACCTCTTCGCAGCCATTTGGATGGCTACTAGAAGAGAGGGGAGCAAGAGCAGGGACAAGTCAAAGAGAAAGACAGACAGACACACAGAGGAATAGAGAAAGCAGGCAACAAAGCAATGAATGAAGGGAAGGAAGAAGTGCTGGCAGAAACTGAAGCACTGGAATACTTGCACAGTGCTGGTGAAAATGAAAAATAGGGCAGCCTCTGTGAAAAGTAGTATGATTACTCTTTGAAAAAAATAAAAGGTAGCATACCATATGACCCAGCAGTGCCATTTCTGGGTATGTTTTCTAGGATACCCTTTCTTTCTTTTTTGTAATTGGGACCTTGAGCTTGCAAGGCAGGTGCTGACACCACTGAGGTACATCTGCCGCCATGGGTATATTTTCTAAAGAATTGAACTCAAGGTCTCCAAGAGATATCTGTACACTTGTATTTATAGCAGCATTAATCACAAGAGCCAAAACAAACAACACATATGACTACTAACAGATTTTAAAAACAGTGTTATATCCATATAATGGATATATCCATATTATTCTGCCCTAAAAGGAAGGAAATCCTGGCACACACTATATGACACAGATGAGTCTTGAAAACATCACGCTGAGTGAAATAAGCCAGCCATAGAAAATGCTGTGCAATTTTACTTATCCAAGATATCTAGAATAGTTGTATTCATAAAGATAGAAGGTAGAAAGGTAGTTACCAGAGACTCAGGAGGTGAGAATGGATAGTTATTGTTTAATAGTACAGTGTCTCAGTTTTGTAAGATGAATGACATGGGTGATAGTGACGACTCACAACAATGTGAATATACTTAATGCCACTGAACTGTACACTTAAGAATAGTTGAAATGGACTGGGGATTTAGCTCAGTGGTTCTGCCACTTGCCTTTCAAGTGTAAGGTCCTAAAGTTAATGTGACCTTGAACTGGTTGCCAAAGCTTCCTGGACCTCAGATTCTTCCTATCAAAAAGAAATAAAAGGGCTGGGGATTTAGCTCAGCGGTTCGGTGGCCTGCCCTGCAAGCGCAAGGACCCAAGTTCAAGTTGAAATGGACTGGGGATTTAGCTCAGTGGTTCTGCCACTTGCCTTTCAAGTGTAAGGTCCTAAAGTTAATGTGACCTTGAACTGGTTGCCAAAGCTTCCTGGACCTCAGATTCTTCCTATCAAAAAGAAATAAAAGGGCTGGGGATTTAGCTCAGCGGTTCGGTGGCCTGCCCTGCAAGCGCAAGGACCCAAGTTCAATCCCCAGTACAAAAATAAATAAATAAATAAATAAATAAATAAATAAATAAATAAATAAATAAATAAAAATGTCTCCCTTAGAGGATTGTTAGAATAAAACCATGAACAGATCTGTGGTGGGTGCTGCCACTTCCTCCTTCAGTGAGGGCACATCCTTGCATCAGCTGCTGAGGGTGTTGACTGCCACAGCCCACAGCTGCGTCCTTCTCCAAGTATGGGTCCCAAAGGAGCTGTCTCACCCAAATTTATCACCTCTCAAGAGATTGCAGCTTGTTGAAGCCAGCTTGCAAGGTTCAACCCTCTCGGCTCAATTTGGGAGAACTCTGCAGGTCGTCCCAACCCCATAGGCTCCAATGGGTTGAGGGCTCTGTGGAAATAATGCAGTCAGGTGGTGGTGAGAGATTAGGTTTCCTGCATGTGGATTTCCATTCTAGTCAGGTCACCCTGCCATGCTCAGAAATGCCTGAGGGCTGCTTGTCCTCAGAGGGATACCCGAAATGCTTATCAGTCCCCGCAAGGCTTAGCCACTCACCCCTTCTCCTGCTTCTTCTTCTGCCCCTTTCCTACCCACTCATTCATTCCATTCCAGCCACCTTGCCCTTGAGAATTTCAAGCTCAACTCCACTCAGTGCCTCTGTCCTGACTACTCATTGCCAGGGACAGTTGTCCTGGGTTTTGCAAAGCTCATTCCAAACCACTGGGTCAGCTTCTCGGAGGCCCACCCTAAAATCCCGCTGCATGTTCCCCAGCCCCACTCTGTCCCTTTGCCTTGAGCTGTTGTTCTTTACAGCAGGTCTCCTTGCCTGAAATGACAGTATGTGTTCATTTGCTTATAAATACTAAAACATTTCTCAAAGGTAGGAACACTCTCTGCTTTGTGCCCTATGGCACTCCCAGAATGCTTGGCACATCATAGGCTTTCAAGAAGCATTTGTGGAAAGAACTAATGAATGAGACATAATGTACACTGAGCACACAACTCCACAAATAGCATATGTCAGCACCTCAGCAAACGGAACATATTATTATTCTATTATTTCTCATCTGTCCAACTCAGACAGTGAATGTCACTGTCCTTCTTATCTATGCTTTTCTAGGTACAATCACCACTAAGTAGTTCTTAACTAGACTTATTTTAAAGCCAGTGGCAAGAAAGAACTGAGATTATTTTTGTCCAAATTGGTTGCTTGGACTTGTTTCATTTGAATGGCCAAGATTCTATCATAGCACATCAGGTATCTATTAAAATTAATTATGATCGGACTCCATCTATCACTTCTCAAGGAGAGAAGACATCAGAGACATCCCTCTAAAGTCCTCCTGGCATCCTGCTCTGGGGCCCTATAGAACATTTCTTCACTCTAATCATCATTTTTAAACATTATTCAATAATATTTTAGAAACTACAAAAAGAGAGGAAATCGATGTGATCTCTGCCGCAAAATCACATAAAGTCCACACTTAGGGCACAAGAAAGAGGCTCCATTATTCTGCACCTGTTTCCTAACCCGTTTTTCAGTGCCTTCCGCAATTTCCCATTTCTCTGTGCTCAGTTCCCCTCCAGGTCTGACAGGCATGAACTGCCTGGAGTTCCTACTTATTTGACATCCCTTTTCTTGGCTGTAAAATGAGAGTGCATTTATAAATCCTATGTCATGCAGTATTACTGCTTTGCCCCATTCATGGAAAAGCAAATACATGTACACAATTTAAATACACTGCTTCTTCACCAGACAGTTATCAGGTGTTTCTGCCCAGTGAAACAAGCCTTTGGCATGTTTGGAAGTTGGTGATAACATTTGCTTTTCTTGCTTTTTGCAGCTATAAGAAAATCTGAGAGAGGGAAGCTATGTCCTTTCCCCTAGGAAGGCTCTCAAAGGAAAGGAAATAGGACAGTGGTTGGAATCACTCTGAAGCTTGAATCCACATGATGACACTTTGAGGTAACTGGTATTGTTCTCAATTTATAGATAAGACAAGAGGTTAAAAAGAGTGAGTAATGTACCTTGGGTCACCCAGATGGTGAGCAATAAATTAGGATTTCAACCAAGCTCCCTCTGATTCCAAAGTCCCCTGGAAAAATGTGCTGGACTACAGAGTACCTTTGGGCTCCTACTCCCTTGGGCCTAGGCTTAGCTATCTCCTCATAGAGCCGCGTCTGCCCTGGATTCTATTGACAACAACTATGAAAAGTTGCTTGTCCGGGTTAAAAATATTATCAGTCTGCAATAATTAAGACAGAATGATGAGTAGTGAAATAGTACCATTCAGAGATAAACTCAGGTATATGATAAGAGAGTTTTTCCAAATCAATATCGTAGAAATGGTATTGGAAAACTTGGTTAGTGAAACAATTAGCAGATGCTCATTAAGGGTTTATAATTAGTTTATTGTGAAATGAAATGAGGTAACACAAGCTCTCTGGCTTTCATAGTGACTACTGAGAAAAGAAATTTAGGATCAGTGTTTGAGTTCTGGACTTCTTTCTAAGAGGCATAAAAAGATTAAGCAAAATTTTATAAATACACACTCAAAGAAATAGAGTGTGGGCCTTCAAAAGACAGAGTAGGGTGAGTTCCCGACTTAACTCTTTGTTCGACCTTATACAGGACTCCAGCCCTAATTCCTCACACAATCCCCTACAATACTTTCAAATTTAGAGTGCTTTCATGACCCCATGACTGCAGGGCAGGTGTTATTATTATTCTCACTTTCTATATCTGGACGCTGGGGCTCTGAGAGGTTATGTTCACAGCTGGTGCAGCCATGTGAAACAGACAAAGGTTCCCAATTCCTTGTGTAGTGATCTTACTACTATGCTATATTTAGTCTCTCCTCACCCCACCCCCGTGTTCACACCACACAATTTAACAGTAGAAAACTAATGACATAGCTACATTAACATCAACACAATAACTATGTTCATTTCTGTGTGTTGGAAGTCTTTGTCCACGGCACAGCATATTTTACGTAATTACAACCATAGTTTAATTACAATTTAGGGACTCAGTTTTCCACTCCACATTGTATCCTATGTCAACAACACTGTTGACAGCTTCATAGCAATGGCTGATGAACATCTTTAGCGTCTCTTGAAGCCCCTCTTCTTTAAAGTCATTTGTGTAACTCTTCATCTCTAATCTAGTTG
This sequence comes from Fukomys damarensis, assembly GCF_012274545.1. NCBI lineage: Eukaryota > Metazoa > Chordata > Mammalia > Rodentia > Bathyergidae > Fukomys > Fukomys damarensis. The sequence goes on along the minus strand of NW_022900926.1, from coordinate 27,433,266 downwards.
CTCTTCAGTGAATTTCATTCACTTGAGTGAATGCATTTAGTTGTGCTTCTCTTTTTTCTTTTTTTTTTTACTTTTTTGTTTTATGAAAAATAAAACAAAGTTTTGTAACAAAATAATAGGGGATAGCAAACTCTTTAAAGCAGGCATTTCTCCCAATGAGAAGTCCTGTTTCTCTTCCCCATCCATGAGTAACTAAAGGGCGTGTTTGGTTTTCTCTACTTTCAGGATTTCTCTCCCAGGAGTGAAGGGCCAACAGCTCTTCTTTGGCAGAGTCTTCCTAGGTGTCAGCAGCATGGGAGGTGTCTGCTAGTTTGTGGAGTTCCTGACAATCGCATTCCTGTGAAGGACTCACTCTTTGATTCTTTTTAAACCTGTGACTCCTCAATTTAGCTTACCCAGGAACAGTCATCACTAAATCCATGATTCACCCCATGGTTTCCTCTCTGGCCAGGGAGAAATTTCAAACTGAACATTTTCATCACTATTAAGTATACAGGATGATTCACAGAGAACAGATTCTGCTTAGAGCATTAAGTAAGTCAATGTTTTCAATCACCCACATCATGTGTTTATAAAGAGAGGTATCTTACATACTTAATGTTCTGTTTGCCCTGCTTCAGGAGATAGAAATGGCATGTCCTGTCTGATTGGTGTCTGGAGACTAGAGAAAAACACAATTAGAGAAAAGGTACATTTTGGGCCAGTACCTGTGCTAAATGCTCTGTAAGGTCAAGTTCAGTCTACTTTAAAGAGTTAAGAGATCTTTACAAAGTAACATGCCGATAGTCCGTCAATAAATATCCACTGATACTTTGCCCACAGTTCTTAGAGATCTCCGAAGTTCCTGCCCTCAGGAAGTAGATTCTCTGAGCAAGTCATCTGGCAGTGAATTCCTGGCAAAATCTATTGAAAGAGGATAACTAAAATTACAGTTGTAATGTTTTTGCAAAAGGTTGTTTTGTATCATAACTGTAAAATGCTTTCACTTAATTTTTTAAAATGGAGATCATAAGACAGTATAGTAACAGTAGTAAGATAAAGATACTGTCATGATTTGGTTTTACTTTCAAACATCTAATTGTAATAGCTTTGAGTAAGAATAAGAACAAGAATTATTTTTTCCTAGGAACTTATTTTAACTAGCAACAAATCTAGCTATTATGTTTTCACCAGAAAAAAAAAAAAAAAAAAAAAAAAAAAAAAAAAGAAGTCCCAATTTCCTTTTGGAGCAAAGAAGAAAGATAACAAACATAATTTAGCACATTGCAGACTGGGTGCAACTTTTCATGATCCAGCTAAGATGGGTTATTCATGGTCAACTATGTTTGAAATTTATGCTTTTTGAGGTGTGGGCATTACCAATAGTTGACGGTTATGGTACTCATAATTCATAAGAGGGAATAGCAGTGCCGACCTGAGAAAACATAGTCCTATAGTAACAAGCCAAGATGCTGGCATTGTCAGTAACTGTGCTTTCACTGTATTGATTGTCCCTTGTGAAACATGAGGCTCTTTATTTGAGTCATTTGTTTAGGTGTCATATTGGGTTAATTGCAAAGCAATTGGATTTAATAATAATATAACAGTGTATCCATGTATATTGATTCCTAGAATTGTGAGATGTGAATTGCACTTGATCACACGGCTGTGCCCCCCATTAATATGGGATGAGCACGTCCCAGACTAATGGTGTAAATTTAAGCTGTCTAAGGTGAGCTTTAACTTATACACCAGTATGGATTGGTATTGAAAGTATGTTATAGGACTAGAATACAATGGGTTATAAAAGGTGCTCTTGAACTGTTTTGAAAAGCATAGTTCTGTGTTCTGCTAGCAGCATGTCATTAAGTTCAATACCAGTGTAAACACAGAGAATTTTTGCAGAATTTCATAGTTGCTGAAATTATTTCACTGTTAGCTATCTTGCCCTGTCTCAGTCCACCGAGTAAGGAATGCAGCAAAGATTGTTCTCAAAATGGGCAGAATTCCAAATCATTGACCAAGCTCATAATATTATGATAACTGAATAAATGTTTCCATAATTATTTTTATGTTTTAAATTGATGGATCTTTTCCAGTTGAAGGCTCTTCCCTTCTAAGAGGGATGAAGCAAGGAAAAAAATTGATTTTTATGGGAAAAATCCATATCCAAATGATGAGGAAAAAAATAAAGAAAAACTTCAGGATAAATCTGAGTAGGGAAATTTAATAGGCACTAAAGAAGGAAGAAAAAAGAAGATGAGAAGGAGAAGGAAGAAGAGAATTTTAAAAAGATAAGTGAGAAAATGCGATTGAGTAACATCATAAATATTGCCTGGCACAATACAGGCACTCAGTATATGTTTTTAATCAATAATTCCACTGACCAGGCTTTTCAAATAGTTGTAAAAAGTGGAATCAAAATGTATTGTCTACATTGATGTCTTTGATATTTCTAAACAGAAACAATATTCTTTCGTGTAGGCCAAATTTTGCCAATTGAATTTATTAAAATATTGTCTTCAGTTATATTTATTTTGTCCATTGTTGTAACTAATATAATTACTATAACACTTTCTTAATATCATTTTTATTTCATGGTCAAATTCAAGTTTCCAGGAGAATCACTGACCTCTACAATTCATCCAAACTTGGGATGTTAAATCATTCTCCCAAAGCCAGTACCACTGTCATCAAATGCTTCTCACTTTCCTTCTATTACAGTGAATCTGACTCTCTCACCAATGTAAAGACAAATTTTTTGGTGCCAAGTCAAAAGCAAAACAACACATTCATTTAATGTATATTTATCTATTAAAATATTAGTTATGTTTACTAGTTTCCTACAGATTGGTCTGTGAGCACAAACCAAAGCTACAAGATGGTTCTTAAATGTTTTTCAGCAATGTGTTTGCAAGAATGTGTTAATGGCTGAGACAGAGTCCCTTTCTAAATGCTAATGACTGCAGTGACTGTTCTTAGCTGCTCTGGGCCAAAGTTGACAGCTGAATCAGCTAAAAGGAGCCACAGTGACAGAAGAGAAAAGAAGCTACTGTTATCTTTTGCAGATCTTTATTTTAATTTGATATAGAGGTACTGATAACACTGCAGACTTTGGAGTACTTTAGGAATCTAGGAAATTCTAAGAGAGGCCTAAGGGAGACGAAACATGCTAGACGAAATCCCACTTATGGATAAAGTTAAGCACAGAACATTTTGCAGTGTAACGGGGACAGAAGGACTCCATCTCCTGTCAACCTTTTGGCCTTATGATTCAAGCATGTAGCCCTCAGATACTGAGCTTTCCTCATCAAAGCAAGATTCTGCTTAAGTCAAAATAATAAAATGAAAAGATAAATCAACAAAAGAAAAGCAGCATCAACATGATGAATCTTGCCTTGCTGTCTAACGTTTATGTAATGCCTTGTTAGCACTCATGTTTTATAAAAAGTACATTATTTTTTCAGGTATTATGATGAAATTTGGACCCAAGACTCAAGAAAATTTAAAAAGAAGGATATACTCTTCCCATTCTAAGGAGATCCTTACTCTGAGTAGATAGGTGTTACTTATAGTTTAAGTATTTTATGGGCACCTTTTTCTTTGTTCAAAAGCATCTTAATTGTCTAGAGAAAGAACAGTTGAAAACATTTTGCTTTTAATTCCTCTTACTTTACAACTTCTGCCCTCCCTTTTCCTGCTACATTTCTATTGCCTCATCATTAACAGCAAAGAAAAACAAAATGCCTACAGTGTTTGTGCAAAATATCACCAAACTGCTCCACCTTCCCAAACCTGTGCTCTATGTCCAAGGCCAGACATTGGCTGCAAAATGGGACTGGGGAAGGGAAAAGGAGAGAGATTGCAAAATGTGACCTGGTAGCACACTGTGGGAAATGGTGCTTGGCTGTCTCTTAGGCCACAGTTCTTGTCTCATAAAAAATTTGCAGTTTTCATCCTGTCACAGAACAAATAGAACCATGACTGCTGTTTCACAATCTCCACAGCCGATTGCACATACCTATTGCATGTTTCTGGTTCTATCACATTTTTAGGGCTTCTAAATATTTCCTCCTCTGGGACATCAGGATGGTGTCTTGGTTTTTCAATGGGAGAAAGGACAGTGTAAGAGCAGAAATAAGTGGGAAAGGAAGGACAGCAGGAAGCCCCATGTCCAAGGACCTTGAAAAGAGAGGCCACATAAGATGCTCAAAGAATAATTTGCTCAAGCTACAGAGAAAGAGGGATTGCAATGAGAAAGGTCAAGCTCAAGAGTTCAGTGGAGAGAACATGATCAGAAACATTATAGGCCTGTTAAGATTTGGGTTTTTAATATCAAAACCACAGAATGCCACTTGAAAATGGTGGTAGCTAGTGTTGCCGGTCACCACATATTATGATTTCCTTTCCTTCAGTGCCCGCCCCCAGGATGACTGTGCATCCATCCCCTGTTGAACTCAGAAGAGACTTTACTTGCTTTGGTCAATGGAATATATGCATCCCTTCTAAGCAGAAGCTTGATGAGCCAACATGTGGGTTACCTTCTTTTCTCTCTACCCTAACCAGCAACATCCCACAGGAGACTGCTTCATCGCCTTGAATTCCAAAGTGAAGTTTCTATGGAGCAGAACCATAGACACTGAGCAAGTAATGAAACATTGCTGATGAAAGCTAACTAGATGCCCTAGGTCATTTGTTGCTAAAATATTACCTAACTTGTTCTGACATACAATGGTTTTATGAGGCCTGAGGGAACATGACTCTCTAAGTCTATTATGGCTGCTGTAACAAAAATAACATAGACTAGATGGCTTAACTTAGCACAGTTTTAGAGACTGAAAAGATCAAGATCAGGGTGACAGCAGATCTAGTGTCTTCTGGGAGTCCGATTCCTGGTTTGCAGATGGCTATCTTCTCTGCTGGAGAGAAAAGAGGGAAGTCTCTTTTTATAAAGGCACTAATCCCATACACAAAGCTTCGCCCTCATGACCTAATCATCTTTCACTTCTAAATACCATCACATTGAAATTAGGTGTGAAAATTTGGAAACAGCCCATTTGCCCATCAGTTGGAAACTGGATAAAGAACATGTGGTTTTCTATAAAATGGAATACTACTCAGCCATAAAGAATGCGAAATTAGATTCATTCATAGGAAAATGGATACATATTGAGGATATACTCCTAAGTGAAATAAATAAGTCACACGTGTAAATACCAAATAGTTTATTTGGTGTGAAAAACTATAATAGTACATAAGATCCTAGTGATATAATTGACCATGTGAAATAGGAAGAAAAGGGCTAAAAGTGTAGGGAAAATGGGAAGGGTAGGGAAAAGGTAATAAGGGAAAAGAAAAAAATATGAGAAAGTGAAAAAAATGGAAATAAAGTATTTGTAAATGGGGAGGAGAGGAGCAGGTGAAGGGAGGGCAGGGACAAGGGGAAAAAATGAGAACCAAGACCTGTCACGTAAAGGTACAAGATCCCAATAATGAACATAATTGTACTGTATACCTAAAATGTACCAATAAACTCAATAAAAGAAAAATAAATAAATAAATAAAATTTTTAAAAAAGAAACGATGTGAAATTAACATATACATTGTGGGAAAACACAAACAAACATTCAGTTCATGTATTATTTACCTTTCCACTATTATAATGAAATACCTGGGTTAATCAATTTAAAAAGAAGAAAGATTTCTTTTGTTTTGTTTTCTTTTCTTTTATTTTTTGGTACCAGGGATCGAACTTGGGTCCTTGCACTTGCAAGGCAGGTGCCAGAACCACTGAGCTAAATCCTCAGCCCAAAAAAGAAAGGTTTCTTTTGGCTCCCCATTACAGATTTCTGACCATGATTGGTTGGCCCTGATGATTTGGGGCCTCTGGCAAGACAGACCATTATGGCTGGGAGCCCACGGTGAGGCAAAGCTGCTTACCATATGGCAGCCATGAAGCAAAGGAGAGAGAAGAGAGGCCAGGGTCCCAATACCTGCTTCTAGTATATATCTGCATTGACCTTTTTTCTACCAGGCCCCACCTCCTAAAGTTTTCATCACTTCCCATTAGCACTAAAGGTCAGAAAATGAGCCTTCAATGCTTCAGTGGACCTTTGGGAGACACTTGTCCAAACGATGGTAGTGTGTACTAATGATTAAATTGATATTCTGAAAAATTGAGTAATTACTATTCAGAAAGTAGATTGAAAGGAAATCAAAGAGCTGCAAAGATGTAGCTGTATCCAGAAGCTATCTGGGAGGTAAACTGTTAGGGCTTGATAATTGATTTGGATTATTTGGGAGGATAGGAGGATAGGGAATGGGGTTATCCGAGGTGATGCCTATTTGAGTTACATTTCAGGTGAATATTTGTAAATTATGATGAAATGAGTAAAATTAAAGAAATACAACACTTGAGTATAAAGATCATAAAGCTAAAGTTAATTTAGAACATGTTAAAAATGAAGTGCTTTTCAGACAGCCAGATGAGGTTGTGAAGGCTGCTGGCTACAGGTGCAGGACACAAAGAACAGGTCACTGTAAATATAAAAATGGAAGAGGAATCACTAACATAATTACCAGCAGTCAGGGTAATTATAGTTAGCAGCAAAGTTTGCCTTGGTAGATAGTACAATAAAACTGGGGGGGTGGCACAGAGGGAGAGACAGAGGGAGGAAGAGAGGGAGGGAGAGCGCTTTTTTTCATGACTAATGTGGAGAAGGTTTACGATTAAACATCTGGATGATAAACTCTCTCATTTTAACAAGGGCCACCAGAGAACAGAGAAGAGAATCTGGAGACTGTGATGTCCCTGAAGCCCCAGAAGACAAACGTGGCTTTCAAAAAGGAGGGCAGGGGATTAGTAGCATTAAGTTGCCATGAACCACACAGAGCGTAAGGTCTAAAAGCTGGGGAGAGTGGTGGGAGATGAAGAAGAAACAAAGAAACTATGACTATTCTTGAAGTTTGGAACCATAGCTTGTCAGGAGCTAATGGCCACCTGGAGTACTACGTGCTCTTTATTTATAGTGGAAGGCAAACAGGACGAAAAGGCGGGGCAAAAGGCAGTGCTATGTGGCCTACATGGCCTAGACAGAACATAGCATGATTGTTCAGTGATCGGGGCATGCACAGGAAGGGAGCAGGGAAGGACATACAATGCAACTGTCTCCTGGGGCTGTGCCATCCAGGGTCTACTCTGACTGTCTAATCTCTGGAGGAGAAAGGGAGTAGGAAGGAGGTAAAGGACCATCTTTAGGCTTGGCCCGCAGCATTAAGTTTGTTCAAAACTCAAGAAAGATGAAAAGCTCCAAAACTACAATGGACTTGGCAACATGAAAATCACTGGTAGACTTTGCCCAAGCTGGTTGTTAACCGAATGATGAAGCAGAAGCCCTCTGTTGTGGTGCCAAACAGTTTTCCAGTGTCCCTGATAGCTGTGGCCCAGGACAAGGATGAGTGAAAGGCCTGGGTGTTTTATGCATGGCACCAGAGGGACCAGTCCCTTAACGGACACATCCTGTGGACAGGGTTTATTGACATAAGTCTGTGAATGCACAGGAACATGTCCTGCCTGCTTCTTGCACAATCTTCAGAGAAAGTATATCCCCTACACCATGATAAAACCATTATTTAACATCATCAAATAATATTAAATACAGATAATATGATAATCAGTTAAAAATTAAACAAACTCAACAAGTTTATTCACATTAATTCAGTGTAATTTAATAAAAACCAAGTTCCAGAATGCACACACACACACACACACACACACACATACAAAAGTAAAACAACTTTTCACTGATTAAAAAACATATAAAATCTTGCTTTCAATTTAGAATACTTTCATTTTTAGGTGAAGAAAGGATCCACCCTTCTTACTTTTTCTTAATTTCTGGTTCAGATTGCTCATATAAATATTGTGGGTATTAGTTTATTCAGTTATAAAATATGAATCTTATCTTTTTATAAAGCTCATTGTTAGCTGAACCCCCCTCTGAACTGTCTGGAGACCTCAGCCTTTTCTCTCTCTCCCAAGCCCACCACCACGAACACTGTTACTGCCTCAGTCTTTGCTCCTCTCCACTTCATTCTGCACAAGCATCAGCCAGAATCCTATTCCTAAAATCCTGTTTTAATCATGCCTCTTCCTTTTCAGGAACACACAATGGCTCCCTACTTCCCATCACGTGAAATATAGTCTGCTACTTAGAACATAGGACTTTACATAATCTGTCTCCACTTGACTCATTCCATTGTTTTATTTAACTGATTCCCAAAGTAAACGCTCTGCTCTGGGGCAGCATTAGAGCCAGCTCCCCCTGTTGCTATCTGCCCTTCCTTCTAGGGTTTGGTGTTTTCCTTCCCTTTGGCTGGTAATTACTTCACCTAACTAAATCCCACCCATTCTTCAAGGTCCCAGCAGGAGAAATCTGATTATTGAAGTTGTGAACTTTGTATAAGAAATTTGCCAGTAAACAACTAAGCATGCTTTTTATATGAACTTTTCCTACTCAGAATAACCCTTTAAGGTAAGCAACATTTTGTAAGTGAGATTGCATTAATTTATGCAAAGCTTCTAGAACAGTGCCTGTCCATACAAAGGATCCAATCAATGCTGACTTTCATTATGCTTATGAGAAAGATTGAGTCATTTTTCCAGGTCACACAGCAGAAAGTCAAAGAGCTAGAATTCAAACCCTGTCCTCAGAGCTCCCCTCCCACTTACCTTGCCGAAGGCAGGTTGCCATCTTGCCAAACTTCCTCAATGATTACAGTTGACATGGATTTCTGCTGTCTACCTTTCTCAGCAGATTGAGTGTCTGCTCTGTTCTATTTCGTACTTGATGGCTTCTTACTTATTTTACTTTTTTTTTTCAGTAAATGTTTTATCTCTACTGCTATACTACAAGTCACTCAGGAGTAAAGGCTAGTAGTGTGTTGATAAATGTTTTCACCCAGCTTTCAAGGAGGAGAGGGAGCTGATTCTCAGTGTGTGCTGACTTCACTGGTATAAATATACCTCCCATGGCCAATTTAAAGATATCAAAGTGAAGTCAACCAATTCAAAATTCCTGAAATTTTAACAATCAACTCTTGTAAATTGGTACTGCTCATACCAATGATTATATCTTTTTTTGGTACTGGGGATCATACTCAGGACGTTGCGCTTGCAAGGCAGGTGCAGCAACACTGAGCTAAACCCCTGGCCCAAGGACTATATCTTGTAGTGTATTCTTTTGTATCTTTCTTAGTTCTGAAGCCATTGCTGAGCAAACAGGATGCATAACTGAATATCTGGAGCTTCTGCTTCAAGGATATAAATTGCACATAAACATTTACAATACTTAGACTATTTCCCAAAATCCCACTGAGATGATGATACACAAAAACTAATAATCCATAATAGTGCATAAACAAGAAAGGGTGCCAATAGCCAATTAGAAAATTTGAAAAATTTATGAAAGGCAAGAAAGCAGATGGAATACTGTTGATGGACAAGCCCGAGGAAACTGCAAGTGAAACAAGCATGGTGAGGGTTTCTCTGGAAATGGGAACCATGCTTCTCAGGGATCCTTAAGGAATATGGAGCTAAACAGTATGGCAATGCAAGCAATCCCGGTAACTAAATAATGGAATAAGAATCACTGAGCCAGGAGCCAGGGATTTAGCTCAGTGGTTCCACCACCTGCTTCACAAGCACAAGGTCTGGAGTTCTATCCCTGGTCCCTCCCCCCAAAAAAAGAATCACTGAGTCTGCTCCACACACATTTACTACATATTTTGAGCCTTGTGTCTCCAGCTAAGGGTTTCAGAATTGCTTTCTAAACCAACAGCAATGTTTCTCTGTGGAGGATCTTTGAGGCTAGAAAAATAGAATTGAGTGTGCTAACTTTGGACTTCCAAATAGACTCATGGTTACCACTTTGACAGACTCCATAAAGAATATTCTGTTCACCACCATATGCCCAGACCCCATCTCAGAGTATGGGGTGAAATCTTCTTAATGAATGATTGAATGACAGCTATAGCTTGCAGACAAATAAATGACTCTTTAGGAAACATGACAGACCAGGCAAATGCAGAGACATTGTGGATTATACAATCAACAAAAAATGTGGAGAGCAGCCAATGTGGAGAGGAGGGGAAGGAAATCTTCAAATGCCACACATGAAGAGAAATATCAAAAGACGGGATGAAGCTCCCTTAACAGCCATGTGACTCATGACGGGAGCCATCCTTGTTGCTTCCTTTTCTACTTTCCTATCCAGACCAAGTCTGTGAGGTAGATTCTCCATCATAAACAACCGCAGAGATACAAACCACACTTAGAGGTGAGAGAAGCAAGAAGACTCAAGGAACTTGAGTAAAACAATGTGTACAACAGGCTTTCTGTCCTGCTGTGCCTACTATCAACTTTCCTAATATATTAAAATACTAAAACCTCACTGAGTTAGGTCACTATGATAAAGTGACATATTGCATATATGGGAACTTGGGTGAAAGTGAAACATGCTTAAGAAATGGAGAGTCCAGGTCTAAAATCGATAGATAGATAGATAGATAGATAGATAGATAGATAGATAGACAGATGTATAGATGCTGAATGTATACTACCTACTTGTTTTAGGAATCCTAAGTTGAGAAGTAACATTAAATTAAAAACTAAGCCATAGGGGAAAGGAAAGAAGCGAAAAGAAAAAAATATAAGAAAAGGAAAATCATGGAAACAAAGTCTTTCTAAATTGCGAAGGGTGTGGGGGTGAAGGGTGCTCTGGGGAATAGGGAAAAAAATAAGAACCAAGATACATCATGCTAAGGTATAAGATCCCAATCATTAATGTAACTGTATTGTATACCTAAAATGTACCAATAAACTTAATAGGGAAAAAAAACTAAGTCATGGGCCAAGAATTTAGCTCAGTGGTACAGCCACCTGCCTAGCAAGCACAAGGTCCTGAGTTTGATGCCTGGCACCAAAAAATAAATTTTAAAAAAACCCAAAAACTAAGCCAGACATTTGAAACCTCTGCAGTTCTAGCAGTAAAATTGTCCATTCACTCCAAAATTCTTTTGTATCTCCTGGGAGGAAAAGTAAGTTCATAATCAGAAATTACAAGGTCCAGGGAGAAATAAATAACCATGAGGCAGAATCAACAGATACAGCAAATGGAAGAGTCAGCAGTCAGAGAGCTACATGTAAAAGAGCACTCTGAAATAATCTATAGAATAATTATAACATGATTAGAGATATAAATAAAGACTATAGCCAAGCTATAGTGAAAAGAGAAGACAATATAGAAACAGGACAAACAACTTTAGAAAAGAAATTAACCCTTATAAATGAAAAAATTGAGAAGAAACTATGAAAATGTGTCAAAGAAAGCCTTATGTGGTAGCATATGCCTATTAATCCAACCTTGGGAGGCTGAGGCAGGAAGATCACTGCAAGTTCAAGGCTAGGCAGGAATACATAGTGAGTACATAGTGAGTCCAAGACCAGCCTGAACTACATAGCAAGACCTTATCTAAAGAAAAAAAAAGTGTGTCAAAGAGCCTTGAGAAACAGATTGGAAGGGTTCAATGTATATCAAATAGATATTTCAGATAGAACAGAGAACAGAGAAGGGAGGCAATATTTAAGAAAATAATAGCTAAGACTTTTCTAGAACTATAAACATGCTTTCAGATTTAAAAGCATACAAAGGCCCTAAAAGTATAAAAATTAAAATGTCACAATTTCACCATATGGGGAAACTTCAAAATGTCAATAGGAAAGAGAAAAATCTTAAAAGCAAATAAAAGAGAAGGCACATCTCCTGAAAACAAAAAGCAAATGACATCCAGTTAGACTATCATCAAACTTGTCCCTAGTCACAGTAGATATCTGATAGAAAGGAATGGCACTTTCTTGTGATGCCAAAATAATTCTCATCCTAGATCATTCTCTTTCTACACCCAGATAAACTGCAAAAGCTCTGGGTTTAGGCCTCAGAAACACACGCGCACACACACACACACACACACACACACACACACAATCCTGATGACTAGTGGTAAGACTTTCAAAGTAATGTAACACTAAGATACAATAACAGCATAAAAAGAAATGCGAGTTAAAGAGATACGAGGTCCTATATTGTCCTGAGAAAATAGACATATGGACTTTACATTCTTGGAGAATTTTAGAGGTCAGAGGTGTAGTTCAATAGTAGAGTAAATGCTTAGCAAGGCTGAAGCCCCAAAATTCAATTCCAAGCACCTACACAAATAAATAAATAATAAATAAGTTGAATTGTTTTCAGTTGTTTTTTTTGTTTTTGTTTTTGTTTTTTTTTTTTGGTACCGGGGATTGAACTCTGGTCCTTGCGCTTGCAAAGCAGTTTTTTCAGTTTTTAAAAAGACGATGTAAGAGTAAACACCAAAGAAATGCAATTATCATATATACTCTCCAAATCAAGCAAGAAGAAAATTAAAACATAAAAGAACTGAGGCAACTATATGCAGAGCACTTGCCTAGGGTGCATAAAGCACTGGGTTTGATCACCAGCACTGGATAAGGGGCGGAGGGGCTTGAATATTGACAATTTAATAAAAAGCACAAAGCAGGGTGAACAGAAAAAATACTAGAAGTACAAAATCTAAATAAATTTTAAGATGGGCCAAAAAACATAATGTTGAATGGTGCATACATATATTATGTGACGTATGTATATTTTAAACCATTAGTTAGAGGGCTGGGGATTTAGCTCAGTGGTTCCAGTGCCTGCCTCACAAGCACAAGGGCCTGAGTTCAATTCCCATTACCAAAAAATTAAAAAATTAAAAATAAATAAAATAAACCATGAGTTAGAAGCAAATTATCATTAGAAGAAAATACATGAAGAAAATATAAAAACATATGAGCAAGAGAGTCAGCAATTTCAGAAATATGGCTATATCTAAAAGGGAAGGGAGAAGACTAAAATTGAAAATAAGAACAAAGTGACTTCAGAACACCTTCACATTTTTTAATGATGTAAAACAAAAAGAAGAAGAAAAGATAATCCAAAAACAATTCTACACAGACAATCCAACAAATTAAAAAGTACAGAGAAATAAATAAAACATGAATAAGTATTAAATAAGATCTATGAAGAGTAATTTTCAAATAGTTTTGTCTTCCGTTACTGGTATTGGCATTAGCATTCTAACTGCAGAGGTTTCTGTGACAGAAAATGGATTTAATTCACAAAAAAATATTGATATTAGAGCAAAGGAAGGATTATATGACTCTCAGCATTTTTTAAACACTCAATAAAGTATATGTTTTAGAAAATCTTTATATTACAAATAAGAATACTTCAACTAATATAATAAAAACTTTTTTCTAAAAACAAACTTGGTACACTGGATCACTGGTTCTCAAAACTGTAGGTCTGCAAACATCTGGGCCAAAAACTACAAACACTGTTGAATGAATGAAAGCCCCTTCTAGGCCCTTCCAATTCTAGACATCTCAGGTCAAGGATATTCCTCTACCCTTTGCTGTTTGCCATCATTGTGAAGAAGAGGAAAAGGAAGAAGGGAAAGGAAAAGATCAAACATAGAATTGTGTAACCCATTCACTTACTTTTACCTACTGGTTCTCTGTTGTTTCTCACTAAGAGGGTTGGATCCCAAAGACAAATGGAATAAATTTTAAACATAACAGCTTTCTACATTTCCTTTCCCCACAATTTTTCATATAGTTGGTTTCCCTTATGTTGGCCAAAGTGAAAAGATGGTAGAATACAATTATGTTTCTTTCAATTTAAGCTGGCCAAGGAGACTGGGTCGGAGGGAATTTTTGCTCCTGGTATTTTTTTTTTAAAGACAGGATATCACTATGCAGTTTATGCTCGCCTTGAACTCACTATGTAGCCCAACCTGGCCTCACCTCGAACTCACAGTGATCCTCCTGCATCATCCTCCTGGTTGCTGGGATTACAGGCATGCACCACCACACCCAAGCCCTGTTGACTTTTATTTTGGGTTTTAGGGCAACAAAAATACAGAGCCTTTTATTTTGTCTTTCCTCAAAGTGACAACAAAGACAAGATCACCAGACACAACTTGAACCATTCTGTACAATCCTTCAGAGGCTCCAGAAGGGTCCCTGCTAGATATACGATCTCTGCTACTTCAGTCAGAGAGTAATTCTAAAATTTCTTTTTCCCCAAATATTCTTTTTTGATTGTGGTATAATTTACATATTATAAAATGCACATAACTGTGTGCAATTCTATTAATTTTGATGAGACTATACATTCATCTCAATCAAGAAAATTTATCATCTGGATGAACTCCATAGCAGTGAAGAACAATAAAATCTACTTCCAAATCTTGTATTTGAAATCTTCAAAATACTGTATTAGCTGAAACTTAAAACTAATAAGATACAGGGTCATAAATAGTACATCTTACCCCATCTATAACAATCGTTTCATTTTCCATAGTCACTTAGATAAGAACCAGTAAATGCTATAAATCACCCTAAAGTGATTTGTATTTTCAGGAACAAATCTTAACATTTATGCACTGAAACAAATGATTAATCATACTTAGTTTTCTTTTTATGTTTTCTTATATAGCCACATGAATAAGCCGATACAGTTTATCTTGTGTCCTATCGGAAAAATCTGGATTAACAGCCTAGGCTGAATTCCATTCTAGCAACAGGAGTTCAGAGCTACAAATAGCTCTCTTTAAGTCAAAGGAAAATAACAACAAATACAGGAGCACCTTACTCAGAAGTTCTTTTATTTTGGTTTAAACCCCTCTTAACAGGCTCTTTTCAAGTCTTTGGAGCATTATTAAACGATCCTACTATTGATTTTCTGTGCTCAGTCCGGGTGAAAATGGAGTGACTTGCAGCACTAATGACTGAAGTCTACTCACTGTTTAAAGGACAGGTACAAAGGCAGAGGAAGCACTTGGCGTTCGCTCCTACAACGGTTCTCATAACTTAGATTGCAACGCCTGGAAATAGGACAGGTGGGAAATAGGACATGGAATTCAACTCATCTCTCTTACTTAAATATAGCACTGCTGCTATTTCTGTTACTTATCTTGTGCGATTTTATAACTATGTGTATATCTTGCTATTCAGCATAAAGCTATATGCTTCATTTCTACCTCAGAAATCCAAATTCCCAAGTAATCTCTTTCAGAAAAAGCATTCCTCTAGTTTCAGCTTCATTCTCCACGGACCATTTGTTTGTGACGTGGAGCTGTTGAGTAACCAGAGGTTACTGTAAGAATTCATCATGCCAGTTTCCAGCTTGAAAAGAAGAGCCTTTAAGACAAACAAAACATTTTCTAAAAAATGGGTAACAAAAATGAACAGGCATTTCCCATAAGAGGGAAAAAGAATCATCTTGTAAATTCAACCTCATAAATAATCAGGCAAATGCAAATTAAAACCACAATGAGACACCACTTCACAGCTCATTAGATTAGCAAAAATGTGTAGTCTGACAATACCAAGTGTTGATGAGGGTGTAAAACTACAAGAACTCTTATACAAGTTGGTCTGAGGGAGAAGGAGTCTAACAGGGCATGCTGAAAAAAAACTTGTATTGCCCAGCAGTTAGTGTGTACACCTAGATCCCAGGTATTCTATTTCTAGGAGACACGCAGATATGCACACAATGAACTGCATGTTAGGTGTTATTAAATTAGTGTTCATTTTCTTAAGTTTGATACTTTTGGAGTGAAATATCTAGATATCTACAATTTTAAAATAGATTAGCAAAAAAGACAGAGACAGAGAAAGATGGAAAAACTAAATGAGATGTCTTTAAAGGCAAGGAGCAGTATTTGGGGCAGAGCATGCTAGTTTGAGTCACAGTTCTGCCAATTATTGATTGTAACCTGGGGAATTTATTTAAGTGCTCTTACCTCCATTTAATCATCTGAATAATGGGAATAACAGTGACAGGCAACTGAGAGATGTGAGCATTAAATACAATAATTCAGCTAAGGTACCTAAAGCTGTTGCTGCTTTGTTATAAGACTTCAGTAAATGCTAGTTCTTACTTCTGTTAGCTCTACTTTGCAAATGATATAAGCTGAGAATAACTTGTTCAGTCATATAACCGGCTGTTGGTGGCTGGCACAAGAAAAGCTGAGCTGCAGGAAGCTCACTTAGCAGCAGAGGACAGAGAGCTACAGCATTTGCAACAGCAAGATAACTGAGTCTCAAAAAAGGCCCATCTACTGGTGGACAGACAACTAAATTATTACGTCTCTACAGCAGAATGCTATACACCTATAAGATGCATGTATTTAGCTCAGTGGTGCTGCTGCCTGCCTCATAAGTACAAGGTCCTGAGTTTCATTCCTGGTTCCAAAAAGAAAAAAAAAATGCATTAGCAGGAAGAATATTTTTCACTTAAGTTAAAGACTATTTTATCCTGAAAGATTTTCACTGTGCCACCAACAAAAGGACTAATTAAGCCACTAAAATGACCATGAAATAGATGAATCAAAAAATGTCTGGTAGGGCCACGGATTTAGCTCAGTGGTTCCAGCACCTAACTCACACGTGCAAGGACCCAAGTTCAATCCCCGGTATCCAAAAAAAAAAAAAAGTTTGGTTTTAGCACGGGATGTAGCTCAATGGTTCCTCACCTACCTGACAAGTACAAGGTCCTGAGTTCGATCCCCAGTACTGAGCAAAAAAAAACCCACTGTAGGGGCTGGGAATTTAGCTCAGTGGCACAGAGCCTGCTTGGCAAGCAGAAGTTTCAATTCCTGGTACGGCAAAAAAAAAAAAAAAAAACCCACCGTATTTCTCCACAGTACATCTAAGAGTAAGAGACAACTGTTCAGATGTTCAACTGATGAATAAAACAAAGAAAAAGCAGTGATAAGCCAAAGAAATATTCCTACAGTGAAATGATCTGCAGCCATTGAAATAGTGTTTTTAAATGAACCTTTAGTGATGTGGTGCAATGCTCATTAAATAATGTTGAATTTAAAAAGAAGTTCCAGAGGGCCGGGGATTTAGCTCAGCGGTTCGGTGGCCTGCCTCGCAAGCGCAAGGACCCACTTTCGATCCCCGGTACCAAAAAAATAAATAAATAAAATAAAAAGAAGTTCCAGGGCCAAATGAATAGAAGTGGTAGAGCCTAACATGAGGAAGGTCTCGCGTTCAATCCCCAGCTATGTAAAAAAGGAAAAAGGACTCTAAACTGTAATTATAAATACATATAATATATATTTGATGCACACATATATGCATGTATAAATAATATGGATGTATACATATATCTGTGGTGATAGATATGATAGGTAACTGTATTAACATACATAAACATCACAGAATATTGCAAATTTATATATAAAATTTTTAAAAAATTAAAAGTGGATTTCTCAATGCATTTCTCTGTAATCTGTATTGTCTCCTATTTCCATAGTGAAAATATAAAATGAGTAACTCTAAAGAGCAATTTGGCAGCACCTAAACAAACTTCAGATTTTATACTTAAAATGTGGAAACATTTCCATTCCTCAGTGAAAATCTTTATGTGTGTACAATGAGAAATACATAAGGAGGTTTACACATCAACAAAAACTTATGGGCACCAGGACCTAGGTACCAGTTGTAAGGAAGGAAGCTGAGCTACTGTAACGAAGGTAGATATATCACACATACATTATGTGGAATAGCATATCTGCCAATTGCAGAAATGTAGCTGTAATATGATGTTATTTACACGATTAGAAACATGAAAAACAACACTACACAGTGTATTGTTTGTGTGTATATACATATGCAGTAAAAAGTGTTTAGTTCACGGGAATGAAAAACACCAAATGCAGGGAAATCAGTCATTATCTCTGGAATGTGAGGAAAGGATCTAGGATAGGGAAAAGGACCTATGCAGCAGGGGCTCAAGTCACATCTGTAATACTTTACATCTAGCTGGATACAGGAGTTCAGATATTTATTATTTAATTCTCTGGAGTTGTTTTTTTTTTGTATGCTTGAAGTAGTTCATAATAAAGAGTAGTACTCATATAATGAAATAAAATTTCAAAGTTGTGTGTCGCTATGTACTTCACTGAATCATGGACTTTTGGAATAATTTTTTTTTTTTTTTTGTACCAGGGATTGAACTCGGGTCCTTGTGTTTGCAAGACAGGCCACCGAACCGCTGCGCTAAATCCCCAGCCCTGGAATAATTTTTTATAATATTTTTACATTTTTAGTTTTGGCTAAAGCAGGATTTCCAAACGACAAAATTTAATTTTTTGCAAAACAGAAACTATTTTTATTGAGAATATTTTATTATAATTATTAGCCAATATTGTTTAAAATCTAAACTATCCTCCGGAAGGAAAATTAAAGCATGTTTTCCACTCCTTAAAAAAAAAAAAAACATTATTTTTTAAAAGGAAGGATACAAAAAGACATTAAATCCGTAAAAGTGGTAGTCATTTTATTCTTCCAGCATATTCTGAAGTGAAAGGGTAATGTATGGGTTGGAGCAGCCCCTGGATGACCAAAGTCGCTTGCATGGCTAATAAGCAGCATGGCCAGGCTCCGGGGTCAGAAGGCAGTTACACATTTGCACATGGTTCGACTGTTTCGTCAGTGAAATGGATTTAAACTGGATTAAAGGAAGGAAAAGAAAACATTCGATACATTCCACGCTTTCTCTTAAGTATACTGTACATTCAAGTCATGCTGCATTTTGCAGCTCTCAGACCTTGGAGACACCGTTTAAACTGTGTACATAAATCATTTCATCCTGGGTGAAATAATTTGTCTTTTCCGGGTTGCAGAAGGAGCGACCAGTGTCCAAAGCACTACAACCCCCGGGGGCGAGGACCCAGGCCCAGCGATCATCACAGGCATCTGTTGCCAGGACCCCATTTATGTCTTGCAGGCCAGAGAGTTTGGGGGACTTTTTTTTTTTTTCCTTTCTGTTGCCCACCCACCACAACCTTTGGGTTAAAAATCTAGTTTAAATCTGGGAAATTCTGCCTCCTGACCACAGATCTCAGCAGTTCCGGCGCATGGGAACTAGGATTACAGCAGCGGAAAGGATCTTCAAAGGAAACCGAAGTAAGGCTGGAGCCCTACGAGGTCACAAAGCCTGAAATAATAAAGACCAGAGTGGATCGTTGTGTGCTCCCGGCAAGAGGACTTAGCTTCCACAGGAGAATACACCCTGAGCTCCTGTAACTCACAAACCCGTTTAGCGCATCCGAGATTCAACTCGATTGACAACAACTTTGTTTACAGCCACACGCCCGGGGGAGACAGCACCGGCGCCCGCTTTCCGAACGCGTCCTCCGCAGGGGCGGGGCATGCTCAATCTCACCTCTCCCAGCCGGCCGGGCTAGGCTGGAGGAGGCGCTGGGGGCGAGTGGAACTAGTTCATGTGTCAGCTGCCCGCGATCCGGCCAACGAGGGCCGGGCAGGAAGCGGCGGCCCTGCGAAAACCCAGTATCTGCCCGGCACAGACCAGGACCGCCGTGCTTGGGCACCGAATTTCTCCGCCTAGAGTCACAGTGCGTGTGCACCGAGTATCTATCTCTGCTTGTGTGATTAGAACCTCCAAGCAACATAGATCATTTCCAAACCCTCCCCCCAACCCCAACACACACACACACACACACACACACACGCGCGCGCGCGCGCGGTCCATAGGTTCAAATAGCACTTTTTTCCCTGGGAAATGCTTAGTAGCTGAATCCTGCGGGGAAAATCATCCAAAGCCTGCCTTTCTCTCCGTCCTCCCAAGGGAGAAGAGAAAGCTCTGCCTCTAAAACCGCCTGGAAGCTTCCATCCCGTAGTGCTCTCGAGCTCTGCCCCTCCCCTTGGGCTAGGCCGAAAATCTCTTCATGCTTTTGGGCCTGGCTTGAAAAGGCTACATCTAACATTGAAAATCACTAAATTGCTTTCCAGTCAAAAACAGTGGAATCTCAGCTTCTGAATTAAATTCCACCCCCATTATGATAGAGTCCCATGCTGATCCCCTAAAATTAACACCCGGAATCCTCACAGAACTGAATGGGGTTGCTGTTGACATCTCCAGAGAAAGGCTTATGTAGGTTGTGCTGTTCCTGTGATGTCACACAGACCCTCTCATTGCCAGGCTATTTAAATTTCAAGTGTCTGTAGATGTGAATTGGAGCAGACTTCACCCCTGACCCATTATTTTTATCGTGCTCTATTATTCACAAACCATTTTCATTTCCTCCTCTTCCTACTTTTCTCTTCCTGGTCTTCCTACCTCTCTTTAACAAGGTTATTTGTTTCTAGATTCTGAAAGTCCAGAAGGGAGGAGAATTTAAGGCCTGCAAGCAGGGGAAATCCTATCTATTAGGAAAGAAGGGCAGAGCCAGGGACTTCCGCACTTGTCCGCCGCCGAGTTAATATACTACGAGAACCAGCTGCTTCGGGTCTGGGCACGCTTTTCTCTGCTGCAGCTCACACAATTTCTCTCGCTCCCGCTCCCTCCCCCCTCTCTATGTCTCCCTCTCCCTCTCTCTCTCTCTCTCTCTCTCTCTCTCTCTCTCTCTCTCTCTCTCTCTT
>NW_022900926.1:27390283-27412645 GCF_012274545.1 Fukomys damarensis | reverse complement strand
TCTCTCTCTCTCTCTCTCTCTCTCTCTCTCTCTCTCTCTCTCTGTCTCTCCTCTCCCTCTGTCTCCAACCCTCTTTCTTTTTCTTTCCACTTTAACTTCAGAGATCTTTGAAATCTTTGGTGCCCCTGAAGACAAGTAGCACACCTGAATAGTAAAGCCTCAGATGATCTAAGTTCAAAGTTTTATTTTCCACTTTTAAAGCCCTCTATAAATTAGGGCAAAGGTAGTTGGGAGTCCAGCCTCCTGCCGTGGCGTTCCTCTGGGATTATTGAGATTGGCTAAGCAATCTGCTCTTGAGAAACCAGGTGTAACGAGACCTGGTTGGAGATCCGAGGGTTGTTTGTGGACCTTTCTCCTCCTCTGTGGCCTTTGCCAGAGCCTCTCAGGAGAGAACCTGCAAGCTAGCCACCAGAGCTAGTTGGTGTAGACCTGCCTTTGTTATGCAAGTCCCGGCACCCAAAGCCTCCCCGCGGAGTATTCCTGGCCAGCGCATGAATGAGGAACTGGGCCAGTCTGAATTCTGGGCCCCAGGTCTGGAAGGCCTGCTCACTCACCCCCACAACCTTATGTGCACCCTTCATCATCTTCAGATGTGCAGCTAGCTAATGTTCACAAAGAAACGGTCCTCCAAGACTCTGCCACCAACCTGAATAGTATCTTTAGGGTGAAAGCCATATAATTTAGTCAAAATAAATGTTCTGAACAAAATAAGTTGATCCTAAAGAGAGTGATTAATTCTTACTGTTCAGTTTCCCTTATCTTTAGATGGAATCATATTTTGCCTGGGCTTGCTAAAATTTTTACATTAGCAGCAAAATAGTTGTTTCTAAGACTCGTGTAGAAATTATAGTATCAGGAGAGTCAGGAATTGTTTTTTTCACCTGAACCCTGTTTACCTGTGAATTGCTTGCTGCGGTAGCAACTCACATGTCTGAAATGTGGCTACAGAGATGACATTTGGTGGATCTGTTTCCTCAGGGAGAACTGACCTAGGAACATTGTATGGAGGAAAGTGGAAGGAATTTAGGGGGAAGATCTCTTAAAGTGGTTTCCTCCCAAATCCCTGAGATGCTCCTAACGGCACTAAACCCTGCTCGGGGAGTTCTGTCCTGTGGAATCAATCTCTAAAGGTCAAAGGACAAACGGACTAACCCACAATAACAGCAATAAAAGTGGGAGGAAGAATAAACCTTTGAAATGAAATGAGCCCCCAGTGAAACGAGCCCCCAGTGAAAGGAGCTTGCAGACATCATCCATGTCTTCCTTTTGAACAGACTGGAATTTGGGGGGATTAAAAACAAACAAACAAAGGCTTCTTTCCAGGAAGAAAACAAAAAGAGAAAGCAAACCACATTTCAGAAAAGGAAATCTCTCACTTTGCTTTGTACAAATCTGAACCTACTGGAAGAGGTCCAAGAGATATACAACCCTAAACTGAAGTGAATATCATACTGTCAGTTCCATGAAGTTAGGAAGAAGTGGAGAAATGTCTCCATCCCTTATGATGGTCCTAGACACTTCCCAGGGAGCTTCCTGGCAGCACCAGCTGCTTCTCCTCTCCTGTTGTTTCCCAGTGGGAGTTATGCATCCAGGGAGGATTCCATTCCTCTTCACTCCACAGAGCGGCTAGTCTTGTAGTGCTTTGTCTCTGTGGTCCCCAAGTCACTTTGCTGAGGAATTAAATCCATCCATTATTATGGGGAAAACTTAGAGAATTCAGAGAATTGTGATGGGAAAAATCTTTTGACAGAATAATTTGCCCTTTATTTCATTAAATCTCTCAGCAACATAGTGAACCCATCTGGGTGGTAAACAGATTGAAAGTCAGGGAAAAAAAACAACCCAAAGATTATGATTTGTTTTTACACTTTTGCTATTGGAATAGATTCAAAAAATTGGTAATAGTCAAAGGGAGGTAGCCTTTACTTGTGTCCTTATAAATTAACATTGATCCATGTCCCCTAAAAATCACAGAACAACTCTTAGATAATGGTGCAAAAAAAATCATTTGTTGTAATCAACAGATGAAGGGATCATTCATAGAATAAGAGTTAGATGAATTGGACTGAAAGATAATTAATTCATAATTCTGATTGTTCCTTTTCTAAGAATTCTTTTTTGGCAAAGATTAAATTATGCCAAATAACTATCACATTTATGATGACAAGATTATCAAAATTGTTTCATTAAATACTTCCCTTCTCTTATAAATGTCTAAACAGGATTTTCCCATTTAACACCCTATCATTTCAGTTATAATTATGACATAATTTAGGAAAGCCAGTATATCAAATATTAATATATGTATAGTTACTAAAATATTTGATGATTTGATTCTGTAAAATTTAAATATAGCATGTCATTTATAGCATTAGAAAAGACTATAAATAAAAAATTGTCTAGCCTTTGATGACATATTTTGAGTGGTAGGTATAATAAGAAAATGCTCTTTAAAAGCACAGCATTTAAGCAAAACCTTTTACATTACACAGTACAGTGGTTTTCAGATTGTATTTATCCAAGGGCTCTTTTCCAAACAAAGTATTAATTACAAGCCAAATGGATAAAAAAGATTTTAAAAAAGAGATGTTTAAGAAAAAATAGAGGTTTTGAGGAAAGCATGGGCTTTGACAATCTCAACCCTCTGAGGGACTACAAAAGCACTTTTCAGGAACATCAGCTCTCCAGGAAATTTGAAAGCCAGTATAATATTATAAGTCTTATTAAAAGGTAATAAATAAAAGGCACTGTTTGAAATGATATACCTAATCCTTGCACCTCTGTGGCTATATATGTGCATGTGTATATCTCTGTGCATTTGTAAAATATCATTCAGTTATTATCTGGTTCTTATCTTTTCATTTGCACCCCAAGCTGCAATATTTGCCATGTTTTTTGTTAGTACACTATACAAATAGTGGGTTCTGTGTGTATAAGTTTCAAATTTAAAAGTTTTTTAAATCATACAATACCAAAAAGCCCAAAGGATATGCTAGGCCAAATGCATATAATCTGGATGAAATTATTTAGTAAATATTCCCATTTTGTAGAATAACAGTAGCATTTTACTAAATGATTGTCAAATTATGATTGTGATTGTAGAGACTAGAGAACTCTGATTTTTTCTTTTGGGGGGTAGGGAGTTGAGAACAGTGAGGACCTGGAAGTTGAAGGATATTACAAGGTCACATCGATGCATTTCAGGTCAGAATGAAATTATCTTGCTCTTCATGCACTTGCTTGCATAGAAAATATTAAAATTGACTATTGGCTGAAACCAGTTGAATATTTCTAAATTTGAATAGTCCAGTCTGCTGTGTGTTTCAATCATAGTCAAGAAGCACAAGGTGTGTCAGATTGAAGAAGATATAAATGTCCTTACATGTCACCTTTGAGAGGATTCAGTATTAAACATATAGAAGTTTACAGAGGGAGACACAGTGAACTGAGACATACAAAACATTCATGCTTTCTTTGTAAAGCAGATGTTGTACAATTATACATATAGACAGATTAACAAATATGAGGCTGAGATAGATCTGCAACTTACTCTTACAGGAGTCTGGTATTTTTCACCTTTGGGGAACACCTTGTCCATTTAACCCCTTGAGCAAAAATTGAGATGAGACAATCCCAGAAAGCTGACCTTTTTATATATCTACAGCATTAAATCTTGGACTAAATTTAATGGACTGTGATTTTGGTCTGTTTTGTATATGATCAAAATAAGAGAGGTTGTCCTGTGGTTTAATGTAAGAATATTTATTTATGTACCACATACACTTGCAAACTACATAATTGGACACATTACAAGTCACATGTCTTTAAATATGGGAATTCTTTCACTTGACTAAGTTAGAATTATTAGTTTTAAGTGCCTTTCAAGCTCAGGATAAATACTAGAGAAGAATTTGCTATGAACCAAATTAATACCCTAATCCCTATTTTGCTTTAGGGGGGTTTTTGTTGTTGTTGTTGGGGTTTTTTTTGTTTGTTTGTTTTGGTACTGGAGATCAAACTCAGGACTTTGAGCTTGCCAGGCAGTCGGCAGCATCACTGAGCTAAATACTCAGCCCTCCTATTTTATTTTTTTGGCAGCTTTGATTCTGCTGAAAAATACTAGCTCCTTAATGTTAGTCATTGTGGTCACTGTGCACTTAATTGAATATAAAGTTCTATTACTGTACATGCATTTCAATATTTGTAAATGTAATGCTTAGGGTGATAAACCACCATGAGTGTAAAGAAAGGTGACGGAGAAGTGGTGAGGCTCGAGAATGGTGTCACCCCTCTGAGTCTATGGACAGAGTCGAGTGATAAGCCTGTAGTTGGGGGCTTACAAGTCCTTTTGTATAATTTGGCAAATGGGAAGATACATGTCACTGTAAAACCATTTGGGATACATGGGGCAGTGATAATGTTTTCTATCTGATTTATTCATATTATATTATCCAGGATAGGTTTGATTTTAAAATTTTTTGATTTGTACAGTATTTGACATTTCTAAGAACACGGCTAAAAGGAAAAAGAAAATGCTTATTATGTATTGCATAATACTTGTTCAATCTACTTCAGAGGACTGGAGTGAAAATCAAATAAATTTGAAGCTTGACGACATGGCAAACTGTGAACTATTCCCATATATGAATAGATACATCTTTGTATTACATTTTAGCATTCGAGTAAACATGGAAAGTTCAGAGGACCAATTTAATTCATTCCTATGAAAATGTTGAACAAAAGGTTTTTGTGTTTGTACGTTTGTTTTAAATCATGAGCAGCTTTCTTAAAGTATATTTTACATATTATGCAATCCTCTCATTGTAAGTATACAACTCTGTGATTTTTAATAAATGTATACAGGTGTGCAGCCATCACTAGAATCCAGTCTTAAAACGTTTCTATGATCTTAAAGTTTCCTTCATGCCATTTGCAGTTCATCCCTGCTCTTACCCCCAGCCCCAAGTAGTCAATATGTGATTTTTGTCAGTGTAACTTTGCCTTTTCTAGACCTGAAACACAAACATAGTCGTACAAAGACAGTCTTTTGCATCTGGCTTCTTTCATTTGGCATGTTTTTGAGATTCAGATATCAGTTTTGGTTCCTTTTATTGCTGAATAACATTCTACTGTATGGTTATATCACATGTTATTTATCCATTCACAACAAATGAATATTGGATTTGTTTCCAGTTTGGGGCTATTATGAATAATGCTGCCATGAACAATCTCATACATATTTTTGTTTTTCTGCATGTTTTCATTTCTCTTGCATAAATTCCTAAGAATAAATTGTTAGGTTTTTATAGCAAGCTTATGTTTAACTTTTTTTAGCAACTACCAATCTGT
Source organism: Fukomys damarensis (assembly GCF_012274545.1). Taxonomy (NCBI): domain Eukaryota; kingdom Metazoa; phylum Chordata; class Mammalia; order Rodentia; family Bathyergidae; genus Fukomys; species Fukomys damarensis. Next base: position 27,407,296 of record NW_022900926.1, on the reverse strand, counting down.
TATCCAAAGTGACTGCATCATTTTGCATTCTTACTAATAATGTATAGAATTTCTAGGTTTTTCACAGTCTCAGCAACACTGAGTATGATCTGTCTTTTTTGACTATAGTTCTCCTAGTGGGGTAAACAGGTAACTCATTGTGGTTTTCATTTGCATTTCCCTATGATTAATGATGTTAAGAACTTCTCGTATGGTAATTAGCCACTAGTTTATATTATTCTCTGAAATGTCTATTCAAATCTTTTACCTATTAATTAAAATTGTGTCATTTGCCTTATTATTGAGTGGGACCCTATTTTTTTGCCATTAATTGCCACTTACACTGACTTATGCCTTCTCTCATTCTGTCATCTTTAACTGTTACTAAATTTCTTTCTATACAGTTAGCTGACTTTTAGTTTACATATAATTTATTTCCCTAAACTTAACTTTTAAAGTGTCTCTGGATGTACACTTTTACCTTATTTATTGTTGTATAAACAAAGCCTAGCCACTCTGAAAATAATACATCATCAATAAGTAGTTTTTGCATATATGATAAAAAACTTTTCTTTATGTAAATATATTCAAAGCACCTAGTATCACAATTTAATAAGTTGAATTGATTTTGCTTTGTATTGCTTCTTTTGTACATGAGAGGCTTTAATTTTAAAACCATTTTCTAGAGGAAGAAGTGTTTCAAAGTATAAACTTGGACACATAATTATCAGAGATAAGTTCTAAGGACTTCAACAGCAACATTAAAATGTATATCAATTAATATGTTTAAATAAATTCAATTTTTAGGGCCTATTTTGTTTAAATTTCCAAGTGCCTTAACAAAAATAGCATAACATAATTGATCACAAATGAGCACCTCTCTCAAGTATACCCAAGAGTAAGTAGAAAGCAACCAATACCTCTATCACCAGTTCCTAAGAACAAAAAGAAAATATTTTCAATTATAAATATAAATTTACTCAAAAATATTTACTCATATGTAAACTTGAATGTAAACCAAAAACAACTTCCCCTGTTACAAGTAAATACAAGGAAGAAAATACAAGAACTTTTCAGCCTTACCTGGAAGAATGCCAAAGATATACACTTGAGAATATTTTAAAGTAATTAGCATTTTTGTCTCTGTGTCAGTTAAAAAAGGCTTTTGCCTGCTACTAATTTTCTTTGGGTTACTGAGACCATTGTATGAATGAAGGGCTGTTAGAGGCCATTTATATTGTGCAAACAGAGGCACAAATTAGAGAGGGCATGTTAATAAGGAAAGGGGGTTTATGAGTGCTCAATTATGAGCCCAGAACCTGTTTCTATTTTAGAGGAATAGAAAACACATCAATCTTGCTTTTAGAATATTTTCAATTAAAACGAGCAGCACATGGCACACTAAGAACCACCAAAGGCTGCAGCCACGAGGATTTCGAACAATTCTTCTGTACCATTTTAGTATCAAAACTGATATACACATAATGGGCTGAAATATAATTTGCGATCCCAGAAGACCAAGGTCCCTGAGCTGCAGAAAAAGTTCTAAAGGAAAAGAAATATAAAACTGGACCATCTGTTTCACTTTCAACATGCAACCTTTAGAGTAGAAAATTTGAAAGAAGATGCTGTTTAAACCTGAATCGGGATGAAATGCAGTGTATATATTCACAATATATCATTAACTGCCTCTCTCTTAAGAATAATCAATAGCATCTGCAAGTCTAGTTCTGCATTTTAAAAGCAAAGCATGTTAGCTGCACAGAACGCAGCTCATTTCTCCTCCTCACACTTAAGACAATAGTGCCTTAGGCAGCACCTCCTGCCTAATTGGAGTAAGCAAAGGGAGGCATCCACCCTGCACAGAGAAATGTTCAGGGAGTCTAACTGTGGTGTGCACTGACAACTATACAGTATCGTTTTACACCTGTTTTAGCCATTATTTCCAACTGTCTAATGTCATGTTTTTGATAGGTACTTAAGAAAACATTGCAAGATAGTGTCTCTGCAGCTACCTTTTTCCTGTGAAACACCGATTTCAGAATTATAAGTAATCAAATAGCCAGTGTTTCAGTAATGCTCATAGAGTGGAGATGCATGAAATTAAACTGTGAAGGGGCAGCAGTAGTGGGGGTGGGGTAAAGGCCTCAAAATAGAAAGTCTCAAAATAGAAAATGCGCTAGCCCCCAATGCTAGCCATTAACCCCAAAGATGAACTTCTGCAATGCATGATTGTGTTGGAGTTTTGGTCTTTCTGTTTCGGGTGGTGTTAGTTCTCTCTCTTAAAACCTTTGTTATAAGGCTGAAGTGTCATTTAAAGAAAAACAAAGCCAAAGAAATGAGCTACAGGAAGCCACACTGAGTCATTTGCCAATGTATCCTTTCTTCACTGAAGAAGCAGGCTTCAGGGTGATGGGATCATGGGCTTTATTTTGAATTTCTCTGTTATAACTTTAAAGCTTCCTACATTCAATCCCTGGTACCAAAAATAAATAAATAAATAAATAAAATAAAGCTTCCTTCAAGGGAGACATATAGGGCTTGTGTCAGATATAATGTCTGTTGCTATGAAAAGAGTTGTAGTGAACCACATTACAGTGTTCTGTTAGGGACGGGGAACTGTTACAGGATAAAACAATACAAAAACTATGTAAGCACATATTTTAGCCATTAGAGGGAAAAAAGAACTTAAAGGCCTTTTTCATATTGTGTATCTTGAAAAGTTATTCTGCACCGTAAGATCTTTCATTGCCACAAAAGCTAGGGATAATGTTATAGATGTTGGTTACTCACAGTATATTATTTAAGCACCTCCCAAATTTCCATCTCAGAATTTGTTCCTTGTTGCTTTTCTAATTTCCACATAAAGATCTATTGCCTCCACAGAGAGGGCTCTTTTGACATGATATCTGTGTTCCTCCTTACTGAACAGTTGACACTCCATGCAATTGTTCTGTGATTATTGGCTAGTCATGAGAGCAGAACTGTTCGAAATTGAAAGGTGGGGCCACTTTATAATCTTGGCTTTTCTAGAAAAAAACACAATAATTATTCAGACACAATCTAAAAATGTCCAACCTTGACCTTGTTCTTTTTATTAAACATTGAAAATATACAGTATTCTTTGTTTCTGTTTTTCTTTTTCACAGTAGTATGCTGTATGATGCTAACTCCTACATTAGGATAGAAGCAAACAAGAAAACACAGTTGTCAGGACAGAGTGTACTCAGGCAGCCCAGCTCTGCGACTTACGAGCTGTGTGACCCTGAGCTACATTTATAATAACTTTTCAACCTTTCCTTGCCCAGAGCTATACCTATAATAACTCTATTTTATAGAGTTGAGATGGGAATTAAATGAGATAGTTCTGGGAAAGCCCTAGAACTGTACAACGGCACATAGCAGGTCTGAAGTAAGTGCTAGTTATTGCATTGGAGCATATCATCATTCTATAACATTCATTACTGCCCTTTTTGTGACTATGCAGCCTCTTCCTTGGCTCAGAAGAATGTAATGTTGTAGACTCTGAGGCAGTGTGGAAGGATGCTTGAAAAATGAAACGCTTTTCAAATTTCCACTTGAAAAAATGGGATACAGCCTGGCTTGGTGGCTCACGCCTGTAATCCCAGCACTCTGGAGGCTGAGACAGGAGGATTGCTGTGAGTTTGAGACCAGCCTGGGCTACATAGTGAATTCCAGGTCAGTCTCAACTACAAAGTGAGACCCTGTCTCAAAAAAAAGTGGGGGGGATACTTTCCAGTGCCCCACAAGTAATACTGAGAATAACGGTGTCAGTCAACTACAAAGTGAGACCCTGTCTCAAAAAAAAGTGGGGGGGATACTTTCCAGTGCCCCACAAGTAATACTGAGAATATAATTGACAGCAATCATATAACTGTGAGGACAATTTGGTCTTCAATATGTTATAACTATCATTCCCTTTTGTCCTACTGTCCTGCTAAAAGCTCCATTCTGGCTTTACACAAAAGAAATGTAAATATAGGTTATCTAGGTGTACATGTTTTACATATATACTTTAAAATCTCTGTTTATATCAACAACTTCAGTGTAGTCACTCTTCCCTATTTACAATTTTTATATGTCATCAAATGTAGAGAGAGGTTTATAACAATTTTGATGACTACCCCCAACATATGCAAGGTTTTGCTGGTGTCCCAAAGTTAGTAAATGGAAATGAACAGAAAGAGGCAAATAGCTCAGTTTGTACATCTACACCTGAGGCTTCATCCCAGCCTGCAGTTCATTGTCAGCATTTTGGATTTATCCACAAATTATGTTTTACTCAAAACATAATTTGGTATAGTCAAGTCAATCTGGCTCAAATTGAATAAATATTTTGCTCTTTAAATGCTTTTTTAAAAAGTGTATTTATATACTACCTCTAGTGTGGTCAAATTTCCCTGTAAATATTATCTAATTTATTCTATTAACATCTCTAGGAGATAGGATGCATGTGTCTTTATTATTAGCATCTGGTGTGAAGAGATTCACATATACTTTGTTGGAAATAACCAGGAATAAATCTCATGTCGACACTAATGGAAAATATAATGGATAAATACAGGTATGCCTGCAAATGAAGATATTTTCCCACCTTTGAAATCTGTTGACTAAAGAGATAAAAAGTGGAACAACTTATGATGATTGAACAGTAATAAAAAGCAGCATTTAATCTAAATTTCTCCTTCCCATGATTGCAGCATGCTAAATATTACTCAATGCTAGCGAGTCTGCTGATGAGCTATGTAAATGTTTTCCAATAAAATTAAATAGATTAGATTTGGAAAGAGAATGCTAATATTTTGAAGGCTTTTAAGGAGTCTTATTTTAAAACTTCTCTGAAAAATATAATTTAAGACTATGTCATAGTTTCAATAGCCTAGGCAGGGTATATGCCTTTATTTCCATATGGCCTGCATAGTCAGGGATGACCATAATGTTTAAGAGGTTCTTCTCATCCGTGATTCTTTATTGTTAATTCTCATTGTATATTTTGCTTCCTACTTTGTTTTGGTTGTCAGAGTTTGTTACTGAGACAAGACTAAGATCATCCTGCTCTGACAATTACAGATTGACTCAGCGTGACGCGCCATGAGGTGAAGCTAATTGCTGTTAATACTGGAAGGATGAATAATCCTATCAAAAGAAGACCAGTTATTTAAAAAATAAATAAGGGGAGGCAAGGATAGATTACATGAAAGGGCAGCTCGATGAGGGGAAAGCCATTAACCTGAAAGGAGACAGCTCCTTGCTTCTGATTTAGCAGTTGTGAGCAAGACTGCATTTATATTAAGTCAAAATGAAACGATTCTGCTGATTCATTTGTAGACTAAAATATTAGCTTTTCTTCTGTGTAGAAAAAAGAGATCTTCCTGTGATTCTTAATTGTAAGTACAAAACACCACGTTAGGTGGGCTGATGGGAAAACCATCCCCTTGTTATTAGGTATTGTCAATGAATCAAAAGAGGTAACTGTATCAGGTGGAGAGCACAATACTCTAAACCAATTCTTCTCAATCTCAGCTGTACTGGAGAATCTCCAGGATCTAAACAAATTTCAGTCACTGGCTCAAAATCTCTAGGGTGGGGCTGAAGATTCTGCACTGGAGAAGCTCACAGATTCCCTACTGCTGACTCAGGATTACTCTTGAAGAAATCAGACTCCAGACAACTACTTTAAAAAGACCTTTGCACATAAAGGTGAAGGGGAAGTTGGAAGGGTGGGGGGAAAGTAATAAGGGACAAGAAAAAATATGAGAAAAGGAAAAAATGGAAACAAAGTCTTTGTAAATAGGGGAGAGTGGAGGGGGTGAAGGGAGGGCAGGGGAATGGGGAAAAAATAAGAACCAAGACCTGTCATGTAAAGGTACAAGATCCCAATGATGAATGTAACTGTACTGCATACTTAAAAAGTACCAATAAACTCAATAAGATTAAAAGAAAAGACCTTTGCACAAATACAATGTAACATGTTTTGTGAAAGTCAGGGTTCATTAAAGACCCACAACTATACTGAGGATGGCTGGATGGGGAGACTCTGATATCACAAACAATCAAGTGTTCTGAGCTGCAGAAATCTTAACAATGATAACATCCAGGAGTCTCTTTCATTAACACCAGCTTCATTCAAGTTAGGCTCATCACTTTAGGAAATTGAGTGGCATCAGAATAACAAAACACAGCCATTTTCTCTGTAAATGAAAATTTAAAAATAATGTAAAACTTCAGGGACTCCTTGAAGAACAACTGGAATCACTGGTAAGGCTAAAGCTAAAATGAATTGGTGTGGAAAGGCAAGAAGTCTCCTGGTTCTCATAGGAGCTTCATAAGTAGCCTCCTTCAATGCCTCTCTTCCTATGGTCACAGTGATTAGGTGGCTACAGAAAATATTCTTCTGTCCAACAGACTTCAGTGTGTTGTTCAATTCCTTCACCCTCCACTGACTAAGCTGTGAAGAAAACACTGTAAGGATCACACAACATGCACACCTCGTCCATCCAGTCTGTACCCAGGCCATGTTATTTATTGGTAGCTACATACTGGTAAGATCATCTGACACCCCTCAGCATGAAGTCTGGTATTCTGGGCTCTTTAAGGTATTAATCTTAATCAAACGTCAGATGGCTGAATAGGAGGGAGAATATTGAATTGCTTTGAATAATTAAGAGTGCATTTGAGTTGGGAGAGCTTTAAATGGGAAAAACGAAACTTGAATGCCTAAATATAATCTAAATTTTGTGTGATCACAGACTATCACTTATTCTTACTCATCCAATAAGTATATGGGTACAGCACATAGATTAAAACACATAGACATAATTGAACAGATAATAGGAAAGCAAATTACAGCTACATACAGTCAGTATGTACATTAAAGGTGGATGAAGGTTTATATATATATATATATATATATATGTTATATGCATAAAACATATATAGATCTATATCATCATTATGCACATTGTATGTCTGTATACATACATTTATCTAAAATATATTTAATCATATTAATATATATAAAATATGTATTTATATGTGTAGATTATATATAAATCCAAGCTTACAGATATAATATATATAATCTGTCATCTCTAAAACCTTGAATCTGTAAATATATCACACTGATGCCCTTAAGTTTGGAAATAAAATAAAATCCCTAATGATAATTTCTTGGCATTATTGAAGGCTATTTATTATTCTAAAATTAATTTATTCTCTAACCTATAGCACAGCCTTTAAAAAAGTTGTAATGCATTTATCAGCTACTAAACTCAGGTCATGTCTTTGGCTTACTCTACCAAAACAAATTTGCTTCTAGCATTTAATGAAATATTTCCTCATTCCAGTACACCTAACTAGAAAGTGAACGTGGAATAAAATGTCACAGAAAGACTCCCCTCCTAAATGCATGGAAGGGATAGGTGAAATAAACAACCCCCTCCCCAGATGTTAGAACCAAGGGACGCAGTACCCAATATCCACAAATTAAAGGAGGAGAGGTTCAATTTGACACATGGATTCAGGGCATTCAGCCCATGGTCTATTGACTCCAAGACAAAAAGATTGTGGCAGAAGGGTGTGGCAAATCAAAGCTCCTTACTCCATGGCTGTGAGGAAGCAGATCAGGGAAACAGCACAATGTGAGGAAGACACCAGAGACCATATATAGTACACAAGTTTACCCAGACACATCCAGAAGTGTGCTTTCCGAATCTGCTCAGCAGCTCCCAAGCCAATCAAGCTGACAATTAATCTTAACCATCATATAAAAGAAAGCCAAACAGTTAAGTGTTGGTGCTGTAGGCACCTGTGCGGGTTTTAGCCCTGGATAAAGGGCCCTGGGAAAGAGGAGGAGTGAGAAGAGACAAATCCAGGTATAGATGATAAGACCTTAGATTCACTGAAACCAGCTCCCTGCATAAAGCTGAGAGACCCAAAAAGGAAATTTAGAGAAATCCCACTCATAGATACTCAGAAGCAATGTTTAACTAGCTATTGAGGCATCCTGTGGCACAATAAAGTTAACATAAAATTAATCATCACAGGCTTCAACATATGAAGGGGAAGGGGACACAATTTGAACATCTCATAACATAATCCTCTCTCTGAAAAATAGGTGAATCCACTGAAGATGAATGAATACACAATAACAACAACAAAACGTTATAAAGCATGAGGAATAAAACTGTCACAAAAAAAAGAGATCAAAAGCAAAAATAAAGAGAATTGTCACCAAAATAATTGCAACTAGCATGACAAAATCAAAGGCACTCTAAAATAAATGTGCTTAAATTGAGTAAAGGATTTTAAAAAAGAATTGAAAACATAATGATATAGTAGGACACTATGGAAATAAGGAATAAGCAAATTTAAAATAGAAATGGAAACATGGTCCTTAAAATCTTGGTGGATAGGTTAAAGAGAATATTAGATACATCCAAAGAGAAAATTAGCAAACTGGAAGATATATACAAGGAAATCACCTATGACAGAGTACAGAAAGAGATTGAAAGATTGAAAGAGTGGTTCAGCACTAAAGATATAATGAGAAGGTCCAACATATCTCTAATCATCCCAGGGAGACATAGGAAGAGAGTAGAAAATAGTAGAGAGGCAATATTCAAAAAAGAAAATCAATGTTTGCTTTCTCGAATAGTATAGAAAAATTTAAATCTTGAATATGTGTAGTGACTGTAAAGCAGAAAAAACAAATATATATAGCTTGAGAAGTATTCAACAATTCAAATATTTCCCAAGAAGAAAATCTCAAGAAAAAGCAAAAAATTGGTTTCATGTAGAACACATTCACTGATCATAATACATTAATATTAGAATTAATAACAAAACAGTAGCTGGTAGGAAAATGAAAATGACCAGACTATCAATAAAAAGAATGTAAAAAGCTCAGACAGTCTCCAATTTATAAAAGTTCAACATATGGGGGCAGGGATGTAGCTCAGCGGCATCTCACCAGCCTAGCAAGCACAAGGTCCTGAGTTCGATTCCCTGTACTGAAAAAAAAAAAAAAAAGCTCAACATATTATAATCTCCATACTGAGTTTATTCAGAAATTATCCAATCAGAAATCAAGGAGGATCTACATTAAAGCATAACTGCAATATTCTTAACTACTTCTTCACCTCAATACACAAAAAAATAAAAATTTTAAGATATTTGGTGTAAAGTTTTACCTGATTATTATAATTCTAGTTTCATATGCAAGTATTTTTCCTTTTTCTAGTGGCTATCTTTAAGACTATTTTGTTAGCTTCTATCTGATATGGATACCAGAGGACTATATTTTGTTAGCACTTTATAAAGTACTTTTATATACATTCTGTTATCATCTAATTTCCCCCTCTTATTAATGCAAATGCAAATGCATTTGTGACATCCTTAACTAGCATGCAAATCACTTAACAATATGCAAATGAACAAGTACTGGTAGAGTCAGAAATTTCTTGCCAAGTGATTTTTACTTCCTGTTACAGCATATAGAGAATCCCAGTGAATGCAGTCTTACAGTGGAAAATTACTGACAGTAAGAGTACTAAGGGGCTTGAAAATATTATTCTTCCACTAGTATTAAGTATTAAATATGTTTCAAAATGGATTTGTTGTTTCATTGATTTAAGAAAAAACAGTATGACTATGTTGGTAATGGAGTGTAGCTTAAGTACAAAAGTTCTTTTCCCTTTAAAATTAGACTTCAAAAATTAAATATTTAAGAGTTTAATCTTTGAAAAAAATTAATCAATTTTAAAACTATGATAATTTTAAAATTAAAACCTAAACTTCCAGTGAGGGTTATGGTCACATTTTTTCTTTAATTAATAACCCATAGAAGTGTGCTTTGGGAGGACTTCTGTCTTTGAACATTCTTGTTAGTAAATTGTAGTTGTTACTTCAGATAAATAGGTGGCAGTGTCTTGAGAAGTGTTGCATAGGTCCAGTACAATTCCCAACCCCTGGCATAACCAATGGCAAAGCATTTGACAAATAATTCTCTTGGTTTTTTTGTTTGTTGTTCATTATTGAAATGTCTGCTGTCCTTTTCATTTATGTGGAGTTAAATGTTTCTGCACGGAGTCTGTCTTGACATAAATCCTTTCTATTCACAGGCTTCTGTAAGAAATTCAATCAATTCAATGTCCTTAAAGATTTAGTGAAGATTGATGGTGACAGCAGAGGGGGTTCTATTCCACACTGTGCAAATGTTGGCCCCTGAGACCCACTGAACATCTCTTACCCTGGGTCCTTAGCCCCCAGGAGCCTTTCCTGTACCCTCTCCAGCAAAATCTCACCTAGAAACACTTTCAGTCCTTCCTCCTCCATGATTTTCTCCCCAATGATCCTAAGTGCCAGGTGCCCCTACCCTAATAAGAACAATTCAGTCACCTATCCTTATCTTACCTTATCCAAGCTCCTAATAAATAGGTGCTTCAGGAATTTAACTGCTTCAGGAATTTAACTTCAAAGAGCAAGGAGGCCCACAACCGAGAAATATTCTATCACCTACAAAAATTAATTCTTTATTAAACTACCTGTACTGAAATGTTCCCCCCAAACCATCTTTGTTTTATGAATAAATTAAAATGTAAAATATAGTAATTTTAAATGCAGACAATCTTCTAACAATGGATTAACTGTATTCCTAATTTGTTAGACATTTCATAATTAGAATTTGAACTTATTTAGGGATAGAGAGATACCTTGGGATTTAATCTCCTTGAACTGGGGCATTTCTGAGCAGTTTCAAAGCCCAGTGAGTATCTAAGGATTTTAGAAATTCAGATATCACTTTACTAAGATTTCAAATGCCTTTGAATTCAATTCTCAACTTAATGAGTCTCAGCAGATGCTCAATAAATATCTGTTTAATGAATGGGAAGTTCTGTATATGTTGTCACCTCCCATTAAATTTGAACAAAAAGTACACCTATCTTCTGGTATGTCTGGCCCTTTCTCTTTTATTTAATCAAAACAAAAACCAAAATGGTTTCCATTGTGCAAATAAGAAACAAAATCAAATATTAATAAAAAACAGTATTTTATAATAAATCTAATGTGAAATATTTAAATAAAAATGTTTTAAGCAATTCAACTATATAAGGAAAAGCTAACAATTCTGATTACTGTTACATTTTCTGCCTTTATTTAACAATTTGAACCTGATATAATGGTTTGATAAACATAGTTAAATATGTTATTTCCATATGTAATCCTAGAATCATAAATTAATAAAATTTGGGGAGCTAAATGAAAGAATTATCAGAGACTTAGAAATACTAAGGAATTTTATTTCACATAAATCAGTATTGAGTATTTCAGCAAGCATAATTGTTATTATTTTTCTACTTGACTTGAGAGCTATTTCAGAGAGAACTTTTGTCTTAATTAAGGTTAAAACTTAGTTACTAATGAACAGTATGCCCTGTGATCTGAGTTTCAGCAGTGGCTTTCTATAGAATTATGCATAACCTAACAGTGATTTTTTTTTTCAGTACTGGGAATTGAATTTAGGTCCTGATGCATGGTAGATAAGTACAGTACCACTGAGCTATATACCCACCCCTTAACTGTGATTAATTTTGAAGCAAGCCTTAGTCTCCTAAAAAAAATGTAAAATTTCAGAAAATACATGAGACAATTTGGAATAAAGAGTATGGATAAAGAAAGGGAATCTAGAATGTGTCCTCTAAAGATGACATTGAAATATAAATGATAAAGAAAACAATTTGGCAAAAATAATTAAGGACAAATTTGTAAAGAAGGCTTCAAATCTCCATGAACATTGTATGCCTCATATTCTTAGTTTTGTTTACAGGAAAGGTTTTGTGAGACATGATGATGGTCATCATTATCGCTCATTTTTCATTGTTCTTTCCTAATTTTTATTCTTTCTGAAATATAAATCTATCTTTGGGGTAATAACAATGCACTAAAGTTACATCAAACAACTATTTTAAGATTAAATCAAGTAGAAGAATGCACTTTCTTTGGAAAAATTTAATAAACCCAGTTTGCCTAATGAGAGATTTAAATAGAAATGATTTTAAAACAAATTCATCCAGGATAAAGGGTCCTACTGGCAAAACTAAGAATAGTCTTTCAAGTAGAATATTTATTACACATTCTTGGAAAAATGTTTTTCATATGTTAACGAGGAGTTACTTCCTTAATATTTAAATGTTCTACCACATTAATAAAAGTATAAACAAGTCAATTTAAAAGTAATAGTTTTGTTTGTAAGGGAATAAACTGACCAACAAACTATCAAAGTTCAAGCTCATTTCTTATGGTAGAAACAAAAATGTCTAAAACTGAGAAATAAATTTTTCTTTTTCATATTACCAGGGATGAAAACATTTGCTATGAGTTGGAAATCTGCCTTTTCAGGTATCATTGGTAGAAGTGTAAATTGATACAACCTTTTTAGAGAATAATTTGGAAGATATATTAAACTTTAACATATAAATTTTACTTTTAAATTTAAATAACACATCCTTTGATCTTCCAATGCCATTTAGAAATATACTCTACAGTTTTTCACATATTTAATCAAGAATAATTTCTTTTTTTGGTCTCGGGGATCTAACTTGCTCTTGTGAGACAGGTGCAGCACCACTGAGCTAAATCTCCCAGGCCAAAATCAATCTTCACTTTCTTTCTTTTTTTTTTTCTTTTTTTTTCTCATTGAGTTTATTGGTACATTTTAGGTATACAGTACAGTTACATTCACCATTGGGATCTTGTACCTTTATATGACAGGTCTTGTTTCTCATTTTTTCCCCTTATCCCTGCCCTCCCTTCATCACCTTCCTCCTTTCCCTATTTACAAATACTTTATTTTCATTTTCTCATGTTTTTTTTCTTTTCCCTTATTTCCTTTCCCCTACCCTTCCCACTTCCCCTATACCTTTAGCCCTTTACTTCCTATTTATTTATTTATTTTTGGTACCAGGGATTGAACTCAGGTCTGTGCTTGAGAGGTTTACTATGTTATTGTAAATAGCCAAAAGCTAGCTGAAGTTTGTTTCATCAGTCAGGATTTGAGTCTCTTCCACATTATGGCACATCTGTGTTTGCATGCAGATGCTTAAGAGATGCAAATAGTTGTATCTATTAAGAGGAAAAAATGTCCAAGATAAAACATTTTGTGCAAAAATTAAATTGTTTTTGTATAAAGTAAATATTTTACTGGGCAGTAGGAGAGTAAGAAGTACTTTCACTTTGTATGTTCTTCTATTTTGAAATATTTTTTTTCTTCTCTAATTGTTTTGGCTGTCATGCTGTTTTATTTACTTGTTTGTTTATCTATTTGTTGCTATGAGCATGTATTTTTTAAATAATATTTTCTAGTAAACAGTGAAAATCCATATTTTCTTTGAAGGTTCCCAAATTTCCAGGGCACTACAACATATGCACTTTTTCCAAGAACAAGGCTGAAAATATGATCAGTGCTTTTTCCTTTCATTTCATTCTTAGTTGAGAGTCTGTCTTTGATACTTGCCTATAAAGATCAAGTTGCCTCCAAGGTAAGAGAGGGTATGTGAGAAAATTGGCCTCACTGGGCCTCAGAGTCAACGTGGGCTTTGAAAACAGAAGGTAACTGTAGTTTTATTAACAACAACAATAAAAAACATAATTACATGCCACACTTTTCCATGGCTTCTGTTGACTCAATTGGCAGCTGTAAATTGTAAGTAGGGGAAGGCAGAAAAGAATGGGAAGCATGAAATGCAGCAAATATTCTAAAGCCCTCTTCTGTAGGATAGATCCAATCTCAAATAACAGAGGAGTTATTTGGAATTAGAGGAAATTCTAAATAGCAGCAATAACATGAATCAAAAAAATTTTACTTCACATCATGTAGATATCAGTTATAAGTTGAGAAAAAATGAAATATTCATGCTACAGGAGAGTGCTTTACACACTGAAAAGTGTCTATGATATACTTAGAAATGCTTACTCATATTTCAGTGACATTTTCTGGTACTGGACTCAATGCACCAAAAGGAGGAATAAAAACAGGAGAGAAATAGGTTGTTCTAATAGCTGTTTTACTTTTCTTTTATTTTCTTATTTGATCAAATTTTCTTGCAAACTCCTTTGCAGATTAAAGTTTATTTTAGTAGCCAATGCCTTGGTTGAAGCTATTTTTCAATAAGGAGGAGGATGGATTAAACTGCCCTCTTCCTAATTGCTTTGTGAAGCCCTCCCTTCTTAATATCACTGTAGTTTCTTAAGAAATGAGGCACTCACATATCCCAAGGGCTTAAGTGGAGATTTCTGCTGCAGAGGGTAAAGTAGAGAGTTTGCTGCATTAATCATTGAATAACATCAATCAAGCATCCACTTGGGCAGTTAAATTTCTGTTGAGCAAAGTACAGAAGTACCTGGGGAGTGTCTCCCTCTTTGCAAATGGTGTCATTAGAATTTGTCGTGAAGGCCTTGTAAAAATAGATATTTAGATTCAAACAAAGTTATTTTAATGCAACACAATGCTAGGCACCTAATGTGCAATATTCTACAAAAAAGTGTTAGGTAAGGCCGGGGTGTTAGGATGAGCTCAGGGGTGCTGTTCCCTGCCTCACAAGGGCAAGGTCCCGAGTTGATCCCCGATACCAAAAAAAAAAAAGTGTTAGGTAAATAAATTAAATGTCAAAATAAACTATTGTACCAACTCCTTAGACTATTAATTACAGCCTTACTCCAAACTTGTCTGCTTGTTGCAACAAGAATACTCTATTTAAACACTGTTTTGATTTCAGATCCATTTTCAGAAATTATAATAGGTGCATATCTTTGCTTACCTAAAATCTATATTGCTAATTCATGTTGAAAGGTTTTCTAACAATTGATTCTCTTTTAATTTCCTTTTTTAAAAATTATTGCACATTCACATTATTCTCACTAGGATGGAAGACAGGTGAATTTGCCTAATAATTTGTTTTTTCATTCCAAATCAACTTCTGCCATCTGCAATGCCTCTCACCCTCTCTTTCACCATCCAGGTAGCCCCTTTCTGCTCTTATCATCTTTTGTCCTTCCAGCCAGCTTGCAGAACGCATGTGCAAAGCAGTGTATTTACAGTATGGAAGTTAAGGAGAGTTTAATTCTGCTTTCCAGGATTTTAAATCAACTCAAAGCATTCTTAGTTGTCTTTGTTGGAATATGAGCACATCAAAGACAAAGGTGCTCTTAAGATTTTTCTCATTCTCACTAAAATGACCAACATCTACAAGAAGTTTCTTGATCTAGTTAATTTTGAGAAGCTTAAGAATCTCACAAACAGCTAGAAGTGACTTCATTTGAAAATAAAAAGAAGTATATTGGCTGGAAGAGTCAATAATGGAAAAGCATTATGCATTTGCAAATTGATACTATAATGAAATTCAAATCAAAATCCCCATTGTGGTGGATTTATGTTTTTTGTTGTTTTGTGGAAGTATTTTTGAAAAGCATTCTAAAACTCATAGAGTGGTGAATTTCTAGGAAATATTTTTTAATCAGAGAGAAAATGCCATATCAATTCCTTTATATTATTAAAAAGCTAGAATAAAGCAATGTAATTGGTAAAAAAACAGTATATATAGATCACCAGAGTATATCTGAAAGTTTGAAAATGATCTATGAACATATGAAGAATATAATTTCCTAGAAATAACATTTTGCATCAGGAGATAAAGGATGACATCTTTATTTATTTATTTATTTATTTATTTTTGGTACTGGGGATTGAACTCGGGTCCTTGCACTTGCAAGGCAGGCCACTGAACCGCTGAGCTAGATCCCAGGCCCAGCATCCTTTTTTTTAAAAAGTTGAAATATTTGATTGACCCTTGGAGAAATAAAAATGTTGGTTCCTACCATATAACAAAACAAATACCATATGGCTGAATAATATCAAAATAAGTCATAAAAACAAAACAACAAATAAAAGTACAAGAGATATCGTAGGTAAATGTTTTTTATAATATTTAAGAGAAGAGGACCACTTAAAGTTGATATCATTGAGGGCTAGGGATTTAGCCCAGTGGTTCTGGCTCCTGCCTCAAAAATGCAAGAACCCGAGTTTAAGCCCCAGTATCAAAAAAAAAAGGTTAATATCAATGACAAAGACAGAAAATAAAAGAAAGAGAAATCCTAATAATATTTTAAATTTTGCACAAAATACCATAAACAAACTGTAACAATAATGAATTGCCAGCAGAAAATATTTACATGTATAAGACAAAAAGATAACTATTGAATATAGTCTTCCCAAATCAATAAGAAAATAGTGAATGCTTTCATATCAAAATGAGCAAGGAATTTATAAAAAAAATAGTGAAAAACAAACACATTTTTAAAATATTTAGCTGTGGGCCGGGAACTTAGCTCAGCGGTTCAGTGGCCTGCCTTGCGAGCACAAGGACCCGAATTCAATCCCCAGTACAAAAAAAAAAAAAAAAAAATTAGCTGTATTGGTAATAAAAAATGTTATCATATTTTTGGCCTATTTCACTGGCAAAGATTGAAAAGAATAATATTTAGAATGGAAAAATGGAACAATTTTACACCTTGCTCATGGAAGGGTAAAGTGGTGTAATTTTATAAAGTAAAATTTGGCAATTCCCAACACATTTAAGAGAATATCATTTAACATTCCAGTAGAAGTGGGGAAATGTGTCAATACAGTAATGCTTACAGCAGGTGGCCATAACAGCAAAATATTTTGGAAAATGTGAACTAGTCAGGAAAATTCTATCTACAACTTAAATAAGATAGAAATTTATTCCCTAGCTTTGTGAATAAAGTCTTAAGGATTCCACAGAAAACATGGCACCATAATCAAGTTTCTTCTCTCTTAGGTCCACAATCTCCTCAACATGATTCTACCCCAGATAGATTCTTGATGTCTACGTGTCTGATACACACTTTCCAATAAGATAGATGGAAAGAGGAAAGATAAAGTTCTTATCTTTCTTTTTTTTCTTTCTTTTTTTTTTTTTTTTTTTTTTTTTTTTT
>NW_022900926.1:27364928-27390096 GCF_012274545.1 Fukomys damarensis | reverse complement strand
TTTTTTGAGACAGGGTATCACTATATAGTTGAGACTGACCTGGAACTCACTATGTAGCCTAGGCTGGTCTCAAACTCACAGCGAACCTCCTGCCTCAGCCTCCCAAGTGCTGGGATTTGTTTTTTTTTTTTAATCAGGGATCCAACTCGGGACCTTGAGCTTGCAAGGCAGGCTTTGGAACCACTGAGCTAATCCCTTGCCTATAAAGTTCTTATCTGAAGGATACTTCCTGAATGTTGTCCATTACATTTCAATTCAGTCACGTGATCACAATGAACTGCAAAGGAATTTAGGAAACAAGTCTATTACAAACATCATTGTCAACTAAAAACTAGAAGACTCATTACAAAGTAAGAAAGGAAGTAGGGATATTAGAAGACAACTAGCAGTCTCTCCGCATAACCAAAATGTGAGCTCATAAATAGTTCAACAATAAATAAATGATGGTATACTCAATGAAATTCAGTACTATACAATTGTTAAAATGGTAATGTGAATCTATAGTTGTCAACATGAAAAGAGATACACAATATACTACTACTACTACTACTACTACTACTATTACTAGTATTATTATTATTATTTCAACTTTTTGTTTGTTTTTTGAAACAGTGTCTTGCTATGCATTTCAGGCTGGTCTTGAATTCACTGAGTATCCCAATCTGGTCTCGAAGTCATGACCTCAGTCTCCCCGGTGCTGGGATTACAGGCTTGTGCCACCACATCTGGCTCAGAATATATTATTGAAACACAAAAGTGACTTAAGAAATTGGTTTTATAATCTTATCTCTTGTTTATCTAGGTGTCCTTTCATCATATTTTGTATTTTGAAATGTGTTTTAATTTCCAAAGTGATAAGATTTCTGGACTGGGGATTTAGCTCAGCAGTTTCACTTTCTGTCTGGAAAGCTGCAAGGACTTGAGTTCAATCCCTGGTACCAAAAAAAAAGATTTCTAAAATAGTTTCTGGGCCAGGGATTTGGCTCGGTGGTTCTGCCGCCTGCCTCGCAAGCACAAGGACTCAAGTTCGATCCCTGGTACAAAAAATAAAATAAAATAGTTTCTTCACTTCACTTTTAAATTTCTGACTATATTGCCTTGAGATGTGATATGTGCTTTCTATGAAATTAAAACTTTGGTATTTTTCAGGTGTATTTGTTATAATTTTTTTTTTTTTTTTGGTACCGGGGATCGAACTTGGGTCCTTGTGTTTGCAGGGCAGGCGGCAGAACCACTGAGCTAAATCCCCAGCCCTGTTATAATCTTATGAAATAAAATTTGGCAATAAATTTCCAAAGCACTTAAAAAGATAGAGCCTCTATTAATTATCTGTTTATTCTAGCTATGCAAAGTATTCTATGTGTACCATTAGAAAGTGCTTAGTAACCACTTACCAATCCAATTATTTAAATACAGGATGACTGAAAATTGCATATATTTTAATTTATTTTTGTAAGCTAATATAAGAGGAAATATGAAAATGACAGTTTTATCAAATGTTTTCAGTACAAGAATACTGGGTGGAATGCCATGTGCCAAAGCAGATAGTCTGTAAACAAACTCCATGCCCAAGTGACACTAGGGTAAACTGCTAAGTGGTTAATTGTATGCCGAAGACATGTTATATTTCCAAATTACTTGTTGGCTTACAGTTTTTTAGAATTTAAAATTTTATGATTGGGGGACTTAGACAAACAAAAAGTCAGATACTACAACTTCTTTTTTTCTATGTACCATTGTTTGTCTTTGGGTACTTTTTAGGCTACATCATTTCTCTTAGCCTATGTTTTTTGTTTGTTTGTTTGTTTTTGGTACAGGGATCGAACTCTGGTCCTTGTACCTGAGGCAGGGGGCTGCACCACTGAGCTAAATCTCTGGCCCTCCCTTGTCTTTTACAATCTCTCCATCCTAACTCTATCCCTAACCCTAATCTTTATTAGGGTATACTATGCATAATACTCCTCTTCCTTTCTAAAATTCAGAATCGACTTAGAGAAAGAAATGTGGGAAGAGGTAGAGATAAGAGAATTGAAAATTATTAAAATACAATATGGGCTTTATTTCAGACAAGACTGACTAGAAAAACAGATTTTGGATATGTGGCCAGTATAGTCTTGCTGATACTTAATATTCTTGAGTCAAATGGACTCAGCCCCCAGGCTACAGTGAAACAACAGGTCTACCTAATGAGGATGGTTGCTTACCAATAGAACACAGGCAGATGAGAATGTAGCTTCCCTGGGGGAGGCATAACTGAAGGAGAGGGAAGAGCAGGGACTGAGTCAAGCAAGTTGAAGTCTTTTTCCTAAGTCTTTTGACACCTTCACCTTGCAAAGGAAAAGTTCAGGAATCTGAGAAAAGTTAAAATTGCTCTTCTTGTAGTATTACTAGTATAGACTGGAGTAGAACTTTTCTCCTCTGCATGCACACATAAGTGGGAAATAATTGTTTTTCTAACAATTATTACTAATATTGCTGTTCTTAGTAATGTTGCTTTCTATAGTTCCTGCCAAGGTTTAATTTCCCATAGAGTCAAATGCAGCTTTGGGGCCCCTAACCTCCATGGATCTTCCCAAAAATCCAGGAGAGCAGCAACCCCAGGATAGATAGAAGAATGGAGTCCTGTCAGCCTGGAGGTTATTCTTCTTGCCCTGGTGGTGATTTTGGAGCTCAAGGGGATTCAGGGGCTTTGGGTTCCACTTTTGCATTTGATATATCTTGTGGAGCACTAGCATCTTTCACAAGGACAGCAATCTGGCTGACCCGTGGCTCTACTCCCAGCCAAAGGGCCATGTGACTTGGCTCATGATCGCCTTGGCACACCCTACTGCTGAAAACAACCCTGGCCAGGTAGAGGGTAGGAGGAATGCTGGGAGTGGTGAAACCCAGTCAACCTTGACCAGCTTGCTGTGACAGTGAGATCAAAGGGTTGGAAGTATTTGAAGACTCCCCCACCAGTACCAGTAATGAATTGAGAAGCTAAAACAAATGTTTCTCCACTATGACCAAATAAAAAAACAAAAACAAAATTTGACCAGCTGTGTGAAAAGTAATTGGTCTTTACAAGGCTGATTTATCTTTCTCCTTTCTTTGTATAAAATGATATTCAAATCAGTGTCACAAATAGTATTCGTGTAAAAGTATAAGGAATAAAATGCATTACAAGGGGGACATATTCCTTGTATAAATAAAAATCATTGTATTTTTGGATTTTGTGAGATTTTATATCATTTAACTATAAAGTTTTATTTGTTGTAGTTTCTAGTCTCATACTAAAGAAATCTAAACTTTTATACCTAATTTTTATTAGTAATTTGGTATTCTTTTGTTAAAATATCACCCTAATTATTAAAGTCTTTGATCCTACTAAGTTGGACCTATCTCTGTTTTCTTAGTTTTACAAAACCATTGGCTGAATTTTGGCCTGCATTAGCTTTTTGTCGTCCTCCCCCCTTGGGGTCTGTTTTCTTTCTTAGCTGTCTGTATCATTTGGTGATTCTTCCAGTGAAATTCTGTTGATGCCACTCTCTGATAAGGGTCATCAGTTAGTCCTAGCTCTTGGATGAAACAGCTTGATTCCATCCAGGATTTTTCCTCTCTTTACCACTTTAGAGTATTTCACTTGTGACATATGTCATTGTTACAGAGAAATGGACTTGTTTCTTTGAAGGCATATTGTCTTTTCTCTCTGTCTGGTTGGCATTTCACTCTCCTGTACTAAGCCTGAATTTTTATTTAACCTGCAATGGTCTAGTATACTTCTACAATCCGAGGATTTAAGTCCTTTTTCAATCTTGGAAAGGTACCACTCTTTAGCCTTCTATGTTTAAATTGTTTTAAATAAATACTATCCACAAAATAGCATTTTTTTTTTTTCTGAGACAGGTCTTACTATGTAGCTGAGACTGACCTGGAACTCACTATGTAGCCCAGTCTGGTCTCAAACTCACAATGATCCTCCTGCTTCAGCCTCCTGAGTGGTGGATTACAGGCATGCAACATGACCGGCAATACAAAATAGCATTTTGGGGTGGTGGTACTGGGGATCAAACTCGGGTCCTTGCACTTTTGAGGCAGGCAGCAGAACCACTGAGTGAGCCAAATCCCCTGCCCCCGGTCTTTGACTTTGACTGGATCCTCTAGCATTCTTGCGCCTCTGACTCTGCAGACAACCAATGTAAGACTACCTTGTAACTGTTTATGTAACTCCCAAAAGTATAATCATACAATGCCTAAGTCCTCAACACCAAGTGTAGAAAAAAGGTAAAAAGAGCAACCTCATTACTTTGAATTCCCCTTTGGTCCTCATTAACTCCACCTATATCATCCCCCATTATCCTACACTTGATATTCATCATCTTTGTAGTTTCACAAAGAATATATATTCTCATTCATGTTTTAAAAACTATATATTGTTAGACTAATGCTGTTTATATTTTTCTTCAGTTTGCTTTCTCCACTCAAAATTACATTTCTGAAATTCCTCTTAATTGTGGGGTGAAGCTATAATTTATTCCTACTCATTGCTAAATAGTATTTCATCACTTATATTTTACTTAGTCTGTCAATGAACATTGATTTGCCTCTAGCTTTTTTTGTTTTTGTTTTGTTTTGTTTTTTTTGATACCAGGGATTGAACTCTGGTCCTTGCACTTGCAAGGCAGGCCACCGAACCATTGAGCTAAATCCCTGGCCCTAGCTTTTTTCTAGTATTAGTAGTAGTGTTTCTCTAAACATTTTCATAAATGCCCCCTGGAGCAGGATAGGAGTAGAATTGCTAGGTCATAAAGTATGGTGTCTTCATAAAGCGAAACTGCTTTCAAAGGAATTGTACTAATTTCCACACCAATTAGCAAAGTATGAGAGACTGCCTTACTACACATGCCTATCAATATGTGATAGTATTACACCTTGAATCTCCCCAATTTTGTGAGTACATATCAAAAATAATTTGTGTTGCTAATCTGGGCGCTAATGAAATTGAGTAACATTTTGTACATCTACTGGTCATTTATGTTTTCTTTTCCATGAAATGCCTCTGTAATTCTTTTGACCATTTTAAAGATTTGATATATCTTTTTCTTATTGATTTATAAGAATCATTTGCATGTTCAGGATATGAGTCCCTTGATAATTTTATATTTAGCATATATCTCCTTCCACTCTGTGGCTGGTCATTTCATTCCCATTATGGTTTCCTTTGATAATTTTATTTCCTACAAGAAAATGTTTATATCCTTGAGATCATACAATATTATATTAACTTCTAACTTTGTTTAGCATTTTTTTTGC
The DNA here is from genome assembly GCF_012274545.1 of Fukomys damarensis. NCBI lineage: Eukaryota > Metazoa > Chordata > Mammalia > Rodentia > Bathyergidae > Fukomys > Fukomys damarensis. The sequence goes on along the minus strand of NW_022900926.1, from coordinate 27,384,804 downwards.
ATATAGTTCATCAATGCAGTATTATGGCTTAAATATAAAATGTTCCCCAAATGTCTCAACTACTGTATTCTGAGGTGGGGCTTTTGAAAGGTGATTGGGCGGTGGGGTTATTGTACTTAATCGATGTATTGAGCCAGTGATGAGATTACAGCTGAATGTGTTGGTTGGAGAGGTAAGTCACTGAGGGCATGATCTGGAAGGGTGTGTTTTTCTTCCTGTCTCCTCTCTTTGTGCTTCCTGGCTGCCAAAGGTTGAGTAGCTTTTCTCTGCCAGGCCCATCTACCATACAATTTTTGCCTTGGAGTTAGCCAACCATGAGCTGAACCCTCTGAAAGCATAAGCCAAAACAAATCTCTCCTCTTTAAGTTGTAGTCAAATAACACACAAATAAAGTTTTAAAAAATAACAATAGTTCAGTGGTGAGACACTTGCCCCGCTTGTGTGAGGCCTGGGTTGATTCCTAGCACAGCAACAAACAAACAAGACATCATATAAACAACTTATTGATCAAATAAAAGAATACAAATAATAGACAAGCTTGGGAATCCAAAATATTTCTCTTTGAAACAACCAACAATGTAAATGCTGTATACTTAGGTGATATTAAAGAAAAGGAGAAAAGGCACTAGTTTTGCTAGTGACAAAGGTGTTATGAGTTCAGCTGCAATAGAGATGAAAAGGATAAGAAAATTCTGTGCCAATAAAATTGAAAATTTGGAAAAATACACTTTTTTAAAAAATGTGTATTAATTTCTTTTGCTTAACTTTCTTGTTAAGTCTCATAATTTCTGTGCATAATTTTAGATTTTCTACACAAAACAATCATATAATATATGAATCATATCACTATCTTCTGCCATTGTCTCTTTGAATGTCTCTACAATTGGTTTTCCGGAATGTCTGTTACAAGTATGTTGGAACTTATTCTGTCTTCCATGTCTCATAACCTCTTTTTAATATGTCCATCTTATTATCTGTATCACATTGTGCATGACTCACTCATATCTATTTTTCAGTTGACTTTTTACATGATGATTTAACTATTCATTGAGGTTGGTTTTTTTGTTTTGTTTTGTTTTGTTTTGTTTTTGGTACCATGGGTCAAACTCAGGCCCTTGAGCTTGAAAGGCAGGCAGTGGAACCACTGAGCCAAATCCCCAGCCCTATTCATTGAGTTTTTAATTTGAATTAATTAGATTTTTACTTGCAGGAGCCCAATTTGATCCTATCTCAAATCTACTTATTCTCTGTTCATATTGTCCTTTTGCTCTTTTGGTGGTACTGGAGATTGAATCCACAGTGCTGTACCACATCCTTAGCCCCTTTTATTTTATTTTTGAGACAAGGCCTTGTTGTGTTGCTAAGTTCCTCCAGGCTAGGTTCAAATTCGTAATCTTCTTGCCTCAGCCTCCTGAGTGCTGGGATCATAGGAATATGCCACCATACTAAGTTTCAATCCTTCCTTTATTATTACTTTTTAAAACCTTCAATCACTTTAAATGTAATAATGTTTCTATTCTTTTTCAGCTTGTTCAGATTTGGTAGTGCGTCTTTGTTTTCCTTTTTTTCTTTTGGGTACCAGGGATTGAACTCAGAAGCTTGCACTTGTGAGGCAGTCATGGAGTCACTGAGCTACATCCCTGGCCCTGAAGTGAGTCTTTTGACCTTTCCTTGTTTCTTTATATGATCTGTAGTTTTTATTGTGAGCTCGTATTAAACAGGGATGTTCCTTTCTGGGGATTTGTTCCTGTAGTGTAAATCCACATTTGGTTCTCAAGGTTCTCAGAGTTGGCAATCAGAGTTCTATGATAGGCATCAGCCACTTTTTTTCTTAACCCTGTTAGTTCATCAGCTGGAGTCTCCCTCCAGAAGGCCAGTATATGATTAGATCCCACTTTAAGTTTAGGGTTTTAATTTCTTAGAGAAGGTAGTTCATTTTGCTCTGTGCTCAAAGCCCTGAATTCTGTCAGATTCCTAGAGCCTCTCCTTAACTTAGCCTCTTCGTTTCATATAATCATCCAGTATAAACATCATGCCATGTTTTTTGTTCATATGAGTTGATATTCCAGCTCTTATGCTTTAGGTGCAAGTCCGGTCAGTCCAGCTCTAGTGTTCTGGCTTCAAAAGTTCTTTCCCTTCACCTTTGACTCTATCCTCTACGTTTTTTTCCCTATTGCTAGGAATTGAAACTCACATACAAGGCAAGCACTGTACCACTAAGGTACATTCCCAGCCCCCCGGTTATCTACTTTTTAAAATATAGTTTAAGAGATGAGCACAGTGAGTGACACATGTCCATATTTCCAGCTACTTGGGAGGCTGTAGTAGGATCTCTTGAACTCAGGAGTTTGAGGCTAGCCTGGGTAACATAATGAGACCTCATCTCTAAAACAACAACAACAAAGTCCACAAAATTTGTGTATTAGTAATTTTTGTTATATTTTATCCAAAATATGATTTTTCTTTCAATATTGTATTGGCATCTCTTCACCTTGTTGCTGAAACCAGAGCACAAAAAGTCTTGATTACACTCATATTTAAATAAATGTTCTCCACTAAGTGTGATTATAGCTGATTTTGAGTTTCTTTTTTTTTGTTGTTGGGTTTTTTTTTGGTACCAGGGATTGAACTCGGGTCCTTGCGTTTGCAAGGTGGGCTACGGAACCGCTGAGCTAAATCCCCAGTGCGATTTTGAGTTTCTATTAGCCTTACTTTTCATTGTTTGGGTTTTATACAATGCTTTTATTATTTGAAAATATAAAATAATTTCAAGTTTGAAGAAAACTTTAATGAAAATTTGATTAGTATATCATGTTATCACATAGTTCAGAAAATATCTTGCTTTTAATTATTATGTTTAAGCATGAGATGTCACACAATGTTCTAAAATTACATTAGATTTGACCAGAATGCACTGCGGTGAAACACTGCCAATTCAGACTAAATGAGGAAAATGAATCTAAGCTAATCTAAAATTTAAGTAGTTTTAATACCTTTTAATTTCTTCAGGTAAAACCAATAAATTGAATGGCAAATGGTATCAATTAGGAAATTTCATATAACAAACAAATGAACATATTAGCTGTTTTATGCTTTTAAATGGGAAAAAGAAAATAACTCATCTGCCTCTATACCCCTCAATCCTTATATTTACTAGTTATTATTTGTTTTTTGGGTTTTTTGTTGTTGTTGTTGTTGTTGTTTTTTATGTACCGGGAATTGAATTCAGGTCCTTGCGCTTGCGAGGCAGGTGGCAGAACTACTGAGCTAATCCCTGGCCCTAATTATTATTAATTTAAGTGTCCTTGGAATAGTTGGGCTGGCTGATAAATTTCTAATTATCTGTCTATAATATAGGTTTTCTAAGATCTTTGTTTTTGGTTTCGCTGAGGAGTTTAGGGGAAGGTGTTTGTTTTCTTTCTTTGCTTTTGTTTCAGAGTCTTGCTCTGTTCAGGATGGTCTTGAACTTGCTATGTAGCCGAGAGACTGGCCTTGAATTCATGGTGACCCTCCTGCCTCAGTCTCCCATGCCTGCCTAATTGTATTTTTATACAAAGGAAGGATAATGAAGAAAGGCAAGCAAGGAAAGAGGAGAGGAAAGAGATAAATCCTAATAAAACTTGACCAAATATATGTTTCATACATGTTCTTCATACCTAGCATTTGCCTTTCCAAATTATTTTATCCCTAGCCAAAAGAAGTAAAGAAATTCTTTAAAATTACAGGATCAAATTCAGCCCAGGAAAAGCAGGCAGGTGAAGCAGTGCTGGCTTCAGCCAGGGTCTGAAGTGCATGGCCTCAGGTTACAGGAATTCCCTGGAATGCAAACTAGCTGAAGATGCCTCCAACCTAGCTGGAGATGTTTAGAGTGAGGCGTGTGCAATTCCATGGTCTCCATTTACTGGTTGCATAACCTTTCCTAAGTTATTTTACTTCATATTGTTCGGTGTGCTTATCTGTAAAACAGAGATTTTACCCAGTTCATAGGATCCTCATGAAGATCAAATGGGATGGCGCATGTGGAGTCCATTGCACCACTGTACCATGCTCCATACAGGAAGCATGCACTTCCTGGGAGCTGTTTTACAGTTACTGCAACACTGCTGGCAAGAGAGAGGTGCTGGGGAGTGTTTACAAAGGGGGAGCTAATATTTGACAATCCAGGTGGGCAAGCAGCACTGGTTGCAGTTGTCAGCAGGTAAGGAGGCCACAGCAATGAGCCAAGAGTTGAGGGACCAGATGCCATTCTCAGCAGAGGGTGGACAGATAGAGCTGACCTCCTGTAAGAGCAAAGAAAAGCCTCAGGCTCAGAAAGATAGAATAACAGGCAAGATTCAACTGCTAGAACTCAACCCCAAGAAACAAGACAGGACAAGTTTAGCAAAACTGGTAGACAAAGTGAAGTCAGAATTTCTCCTATAAGGTACAGAATAGCACCAGAAGAGTAGCAGTGCAGGGAAATGGATGGCTGTCTAGTCTCAAAGCATATAGTCATAGCCTTTTACGTCCACCACATGCTACCCTACCCAGTCCCAATTATCTGACTTTGGCCCTTGAGCCAAAGTAGGTGAACTTATTGGTGAAGATTAATGCTTATTTTTGTTTTAGCTTCATGGTTTGTGAATATATATTCTATTTCTGTGACTAAAATGTCTAAATAAAAAGGTGTATGTGGAAAACCTTCCTTTTACTATCCGCATTTCATTCTTCTATTCTCTACAGATAATCACCTCTAACAGAAATCCTTTCAGTGTTTTTATTTTTTACAAATTATATATTGTTATTCCCTTTTATGCAAATATAGTGCACTATGTGTACTTTGTTTTTTTTTTAAACCTGACAATATATCTTACAGATTTTTCCATACCAACAGACAGTAATCTTTGTTCTATTTTATAACTGTATAATACTTCACTATGTGGATATCTCAGTTATTTTGAACAAGGTCTTTATTGCTGAACAACTTGGGTAGTTCTTAATCTTTAGGTGTTATAAACAAAGTCACAAGACATCCCCCTGGACACATGCTATTTTATACTTTTACAAGGTGTAGTAAGATAAAAGCTTCAAAGTAGAGTGTTTCAGTCAAAAGACAGGTTCACTGGTAATTCTGTTAGTTATTTAACAAATCTCTTCAAAGAGCTCACCCATTTCGCATTCTTGCTAGCAATATTTGAGATTCGTGTGTCCCACAGTCTCTGCAACAGAGGATGTCAAACTTTTGGATTGCCATCAGCCTGGCAGGAATGTTATAATTTTGAAGTCTAACAAAAGGCAAATTGTATTTGAAAAGCTCCCCATAAATAATACTTTATTATTGGAACAGTGCTTGTTCTTTTCCTTTAAAAAAAAAGCAAATATCTCAGGGCTTATCTTTAAACTTGAATAATTCTGGGTATAAAAAAATATGGCTGGAGCAAATAAGAAAAACATGGAAATTAAAGTTACAAATAATGTCTTTGATCCTGAAAACCAACTCTGTCTTCCCTTGGGTCTTCCTGGTCCCTGGGCACCATCCAGCCTCTGGGTCCTCATAAACCCAGGTTGAGCTCCTTTCCTGGACTGTACAACATCTCCTTGTCTTATCCAAAACAGTCACCTCACACACATTTACCTGTAACATGATGGATGTAGTGGAAATAATTGTTAAAAACTTGTGTGAGGGTCGGGTGTGGTGGTAAATGCCTATAATCCCAGCACTTGGGAGGCTGAGGCAGGAGGATCGCTGTGAGTTCGAGACCAGCCTGGGCTACATAGTGAGTTCCAAATCATTCTCAACTACATAGTGAGACCTTGTCTCAAAAACAAAACAAAACAAAATAAAACAAAAAAACTTGTGAAGGCTGGGGATTTAGCTCAGCGGTACGTGCCTGCCTCGCAAGCACAAGGTCCTGAGTTCCATATCAAAACAAACAAAAAAATGTAAGTGGAGTACAATTAGCAGACTAAGAACAGAGGCCCCACATCTGAATGGCTCACATCTGAGGAGGCATAGCCCAGATTATTTTCAATAAACAACTACTTCCTCCTCCTCTTCGTCCTTCTTCCTTTCTTCCTCCTCCTCGTCCTCCTCCTTTTCTGTGGTACTGGGGCTTGAACATAGGGCCTTTGCAGTGAACTACAATTTCAGCCTCTCATCTTTTTTAAATTTTATTTTTTACTGTGAGACAGGATCTCACAAAGTCACCAAATTGTCCAGGCTGCCTTAGCATTCAAGAGCACTAGGATTACAGGTGTGCTCCACTTTACTTGGTGACACTGTGGAACTTTCATATGGAGGCTTCATATACATTTTCCCCAAGACTTTTAAATTCAAAACTTTTGAAACAAAAAAAAATTTTTTTTTTGGTACTGGGGATTGAACTCAGGACCTTTCACTTGAAAGGCAGGTAGCAGAACCACTGAGCTAAATCCCCAGCCCTGAAGCAAAAAATTAAATTAGAACTTGACAGTCATACCATGCCAAGACTGCATGTGACATATGTAGCACCTTATATGAAGAAAAAAAAAAGTTAACCCAAAGCACCTGGAAAATACAACTCAACTCAGCTGTAGTTAGCCCTTTTTACATCAACTGTACTAATAATTTTAATCTCAGTAATACAAAGATATATATATATAAATACTTTGGAAACACAGTGAGAAACCTTCTGTATCTACATTTTCCTTATAGTGCCTTCAAACAATTTTGCCTGTAGGGCGGCCACATCACTGTTGTAAGTTATGTGTGTGCTTCTCTTTGCAGAAACTTCATGGCCTCCATGTAGTTCCAGACATTATGGATGGCTAGAAATCATTAAAGCAATTGTGACAGCTGTTTCTAGGTCTTTGACCCTCATTTCATGGAGCAGAGAACTTTTCTTTCAGATGGTTCCAAGGCAAAATCCTGCATTTTGTGAAGTAGGGACTCTGGGGAGATTCTCTAACTGGGGAGCAGAAGGCTGGTGTTCCACAACTATGCGAAAGTAGTCACTGTTATCTCAGGTTCCCAGCCTTACACAGACCACCATGACTTGGGTTCAGATGAGCAGAGTGGCTGGCATTTGTCTTACAGAAACATAGCTCTGTAAATTGATTTTCTGAAATTGTTGCCAAGGTCCTGATTTGAGGAGGATTTTGCTCAGTTTGCTTAGAATAATGGATTGGGAAGGGCACATTCTTATGCATAGGGTGCTTGTGGCTGCTCAGAAAGTATCAGTGAAACTCACATATACCAGTCACAATGGTACCAGACTTAGGAAAGGGGTGTTGGCGTATTATTCCTCTGACTTGATTTCAGAGGTCATTCAGATATAAGGGAATCAGGTCCTTTATTAGGACCTAGAAACACACACATATAGGGTATCATCTGGAGCACTCATTCCAGCGGTGAACTACAAATATTCACAAATATTTATAATATCATATAATAAGGGCTAAAATAGTTGTGCCTACTGGTGGTTTCCAATTCAAATGGAGATGTGGAATAGGTCAGAAAGCTTCACAGAAATGTTTGGGCTGAGTTTCACAAATGGTAGTTTTTTACCAAGCAGTGGGAAAGAGAGGTGAGGAAGAGTCTGGTGAGGTGAAGAATAGAAAGTGGATTCTTTGGCTGCTATCATGAAATCAACTAATAACAAATGCTGGCAGGGCTATGGGGAAAGAGGGACCCTGCTAGTGGGAGTGTAGACTGGCACAACCACTGCGGAAATGGGTGTGGAGATACCTCAAAGAACTAGGACTGGAGGTTCCATTTGATCCATCTATATATCTTCCCTAAAGAATTAAAAGAATAATACCACAGTGATATATGTGCACCCATGCTCATAGCAGCACAATTTGTAACAGCTAAAACTTGGAAGCAGCCCACTTGCCCATCAATGGGAGACTGGATAAAGAAAATGTTTTTTTTTTTTTAATAAATAAAATGGAATACTACTCAACCAAAAAAATGAGAAATTAGAGACATTTATAGCTAAATGGATTACATTGAGATGATACTCAATGTTATCAATATGATGCTCATGTGTAAATAACGAATAGTGTCTCTAGTGTGAGAAACTGAAAGTGTTAATAAGGACTAAAAGGTATAATAAATAATGTGAAATAGGAAGAGGAGAGACAAAGGGGAAGGGAAAATGGGGGGGTAGGGTACAGCAAAGAAAGAAATGGAATTCATATGAGAAAATGAAAAATAATGGAAACAAAGTCTTTGTAGATAGGGAGGGGTGGAGGGCTTGAAGAGGGGGCAGGGGAATGGGGAAAAAATAAGAACCAAGATCGATTATGTAAAGGTACAAATTCCCAACGATGAATGTCATTATATTGTATACATTAAATGTACCAATAAAATTAATAATAAAAAAAAGAAGTGGATTCTTTAGGAATCACTTCTCTGAAAGGATGTGTCATAAACTAGGTTTTGGAGAAAGTGCTGCATATTCAAGGGAGTGACATGAACAGAGGCACAGAGAGAAAAACCAACTAAAGTGAGTCAGGGCAGACAGGACAGGTGCCAAGGAGCTCCATCGTCATGAGCCAGTGGTCCCAAGTAAGTGAACCTGAAAGAGAAAGAGCAGAAACTGCCTCCGGGCCATAGGGCTGGTGGCAGGAGGAAAAAGTTGGTGAAGGAAAAGGCAAAAATACAGAAAGAATTACAGGTGAGAATGATCTTGGAGAAGTTGGGGGTGCAGAGAAACATTTTTGAGACAAAAGTCATCAGTCGGACAACTGACCTATTCCCCTGGTATAGATAGGGAAATTGAATGCTGTGGGAGTAGAGGTTTCTTGCAAGGCAAAGCTTGTCATATGTCCTTGAAGCTTCCCATCCCACCCCACCTTTGAGTCTCTTCATATGTATTTGGCACTTTGAAGGGCCCAGTTCACCTAATAGGTTTAATTTATTAAACCCTCTCCAGGTTTAATAAGCTAGAATAGAATTTAGGAACACTACACTTTAGATATCAATATATATTTCCAAAAGATATGAAGCTGAGGAAAGCCCCCCCCCAAAAAAAAAGACAAAAGGATTTACCTAGAGGGAGGTCACTAGAAATCAAAGAGGGAAAATTTCGTGGTCAGATGAGTTAGAAATAATAACGTGGCAGGAATTATGAAATGAAACAGAGGCAAGCAAACCTATTTTCCAAGGAATTTGCTCAAAGTTGGTCAGAAAAAAAAGTTTTTTAATTGGGAGGGCTAAATAGTCTCATTCATCTTTCAGTTTTAACCTTGAGCCAAACATTCCTATGACTTTGGTGAATTATCTCACATTACTAAAGGAGTCTAGCCTACTTAAAGATAAGTGTATCAAAGGGTAAATTACAATTTGCAACATTGTTTCTTTTAGATTCAGTGTTTCTAGTAACATCTCTGGCTATCTCAGTTCTACTCTCTGCCTCCTTTTTTTCCTTCCCTCTCCTTTTTCCTTTGCTCATTCTTTTCCTCCTTTCCTTTCTTCACCTCTTCTTTGCTACACCCTCATTGGGTGAGGTATGATCCAATCTCCAGGTACCCTCCAATTCTTGTCATTGCAACCAGAGCGACCCAGGAGGCCCCACACAGTATGGTATAAATTGAAGAACTAGGGTTTGCAGCTCCAGGTACTTCTCTTTTCCATATGGGATGGAAAAGTACTTAATTACTACCTCTGAGGCAAACGTGTTCTGCATCAGCCATTGTCCTTTTAGCCACAGAATCATAGGCTTATCTTGGGTCTTCCTAGGAAAGAGCCCCCATATTCTCTCAGTGCCTGTCTTCATCTGCCAAAAGCCAATTGCAATGTAGTGGTGACAAACCCTGGGATTTCAGACTTTAGAAATAGGTTCAGGATCCACAAGACTCAACTGTTTGTATAGAAAGCTATAGTTTCCTCTCCCCCATTTTTTTTTTCAATACTGGGGATTGAACCTAGAGCCTACGTACTTGGTTACCCTAGTCCCTTTATTTAAAAAAAAAGTTTTTTAGAGACAGGATCTCACCAAGTTGCCCAGACTGAACTTGAACTTGCACTCTTATGCCTCAGCCTTTAAGAGTATTGGGAGTATGGCTGTGAACAATCACACCCAGCTGATATATTCTCCTTGTCCACGATTAGTTAACATTTATAGGTATTCTGCAGTGGTGGTGTTGTACAAAGTACAATTTGTCCCCAGCATCACAGCCTCCCCATTCATTGCAGTCACCCCAAAAACCTCCTGCTTTATCTCCTCTTCTCTCTAGTGCCCATACCTCCTCTCATTTTCTTCTGCATTAAAGCAGGCCTTCAGAAAAGAATCTGAAATCAATTCATAATAAGGTATAAATAACTCATAAAAGTTCAAGGTGTTACTTGTCCCAAGCAAATTTATATTTTGACAGGGTATAAGACTTTTAGAGAAAGGAATAGCTTCATACATTCTTAAAGGAGAAATTCTAATCACATAGCAGGAAAATTGTTTGGGGCTGAGTAAAGTATATCTGGTTTCCTAAAATCACACAACAGACAGCTGTTATATTTAGAAATCAAACCTCTCTCTTTCTTATTCTCCTTACCTGTTTAATCCTAGGCAATATGTTAAATGCTTTATAGTCTTTCATTTAACTCTTACCCTCCCTGTGCCCTTGATCTCATATGAAGTGATACTATTTAGTGACATCATATACATATACATCCTGGCACAGAGCAAGGTCAAGCCAGTTGCCAAAACTTGTGGAGCCTGTAAAATGTAAAACTGGGTATGAATCCATCTCTGCAGGTCATTAAGTCACTGGTGGTAAGGTCAGGCTCTTTTCTTGTGGTAGGAAACGGTTTTCTTGCTTGCTTCTTGGCTTTTAAGGAACAGATAGATATTTAAGAATATATTTTTTAATAAGTTGCCTTTAAAAATATCTTTTAAAAATTCTCTTTGTTTTTCTCTGAATTCTCCAGAGTTTGTATATGTCATTCTTACAATTATGTTCCCAGAATGAAACATGGTAGCCTGGTCTATTTTCACTTTTCAGCCTATGCAGGATATAAAAAATAAACAGCATATGGTGAAAAGTTAATGAGATTAAAAAAGTGAATTCACTTAAAATATCCCATGGGCTTTTCTACATGTGTTGTTGGTCTGGTTTCAAGAACCACAGGAGTTTTACTATGCTTTAGGAAAGGGTGACTATTTTGCTTGTTTCTCTTGGGGTCAATGGGAAACCAATCTCATAGAATCTTGCACTCATGATTATCATATATATATAAACAAATGCCATGCTAGACTAGTACACACCAAGACTTATTGTGATATGCCCATGCCCTATAGATATTCAAAGCACTCTGCAATATTCTTTACAGTTATATATCTCGTGGCCACATGATGCTTAGTTAACAAGAATAATGAAGAATTTACTTAGAGAGGAAGATGGGAAATTAGTCTCTGAGAATTGTAATCCTCTGAATACAGCTTATAGTTACATTAGCATAATAGGTAGATCTGACCTTTTACAAAAAAATTCCCTGTACCCTTTAAGAACAAACAAAAACAAAGCAACAAGAAGTTAGGAATCCTTTTATTTTAAATGAGCAGTCCTACAGAAAATTATTGTTGCTTAAGCTACATCAGTTCCCTGAAAAGAAACAATGAACTTTAAAATGCATGTGATAATTTTATTTGTATGTTTGTGATTGGCCACAGATTTCTCTGGACAATAAAATACTATCGGGGTTGTTTGGAGTGTGGGGGAAGGTATAAGAGAACACAGGGGTTGTGCCTTTGAGGATAATCCAGCTAGAGAGATGAAAGATCCTCAGTAAATTAAAAAATTGTTCTGGGGATGTAGTGCAGTGGTAGAGCTTTTGCCTAGCATGCACAGGAGTTCAATCCCCAGTACTGCAAAACAAAAACAAAACACTTCCGGTGCCAGGCACTGTGCTCAGGGATTTGCAGGAATTATTTAATCCAGTCACTAGTAACCTCATGGAGTAGGCACTATTACTCTCTGTGTGCTACATGGAGGCAAAACCAAGGCTTGAGGGCCATTTCACTCTCAAAGCACAGTTGTGAGGATTACTGTATATGAGAAAGCGTAATGCATTGAATCAGTTAGATCTGGTTTCCTACTGAAAAGAGAGAGGGAGAAAAAAACTCTCAAAACTTGGTAGATTAAACAAATAGAAATTTATTTTTTCTCTCATAAATGAAGTCTATGGGCAGACAGTAACTGAGCAGCCTGATGGACCAACTAAGCACATAGGAACCCCTACCTCAGAGGCAATCTGGGAAATGCAGCCTTTAAAAAATAGTAGGTGGTCATGTGCCTGTTAAAAATTGAGGCTTCCATCACTAAAGAACAGATCTTCATCTAGCCACCTTGCTTTTTGGCCCTTAGGCAAAGTGCTGGAAACAGCATAAATATAGTACATGTCCAGTAATAATAATTACAAAGCCCAGAGCAGCCTAAAGTGGCTTGGTTCACTGATTAAACACTACTATTTTTGTCTGCCACTGTGCCTAAATAGGGAAGAGAGTAAGAAGCAAATGCTAGATACTCCAAGCACTACAGGCTGGGGCATCAACTCCTGGGGCTTGCCTCTCTCCCTCCTCCAGAGATCCAGGTTTCATACCTGTAGAAAGATGGCAGCAAGCCAAGTCATGAAGTTAAAACAAGGATACTGCCCAGTCCTGGGCATTCCTAATCCAGGCTTCTGCTTTTTTCTCATGCCCCCTATCAGGGGCTGCAATTGAGAGCTCTGGCCTCTGGTAAAAGGGAAGAAACAGGAAAGATAAACAGTCATACTGGATAAAGTTTATTTACATCAACAGCAATATGCAAGATGCCCCTGGTGCTGTGCAAAAAGGCGCTCCAGGGAAGGGTGGCTTGTAACAACTCATGGTAAGTGTTTGATGCAAGGGCTCATTTTTTTCTGAAAGGGTTTTCTATGGATCATCTCTGCTGTAGTTTTGCTTTTGAATCCTTCCCTGCCTTCTACTACATGTTAAAGACATGGTCCCCAGCATGGTGCTATTGGGAGCTGGTGAACCTTTGAGAGGTAGGGCTTAGAGGGAGGTCTTTAGGTCATTGTGGGTGCAACCTTGAAGGGACGAAGGGAACCTCCCTTCTCTCTTTTGCTTCCTGGCCATGCAGTGAGCAGCTTTAGTTTGCCACATGCTGCTACCATGATTTGCTGCCTCACTAGAGCCCCAAAAGCAACACGGTTAACCAACTATAGACTGCAACCTCCAAAATTCTGAGCCAGTATGAACCTTTTCACTTTATAAGTTTATTATGTCTGCAATGTGGAAAGCTGACAATTTCAAGCTCACAAATTCCTACATAGGATGGATAACACTGCGGCCACACATACACACAAATCAGTATTGTACAGATTTCAGGAGTTGCTCTCAAGTTTCTAATCTGCTAGTTTCATTTAGGACTTATCAGAGCAGTGTGGGGTAGGAAAACTGGGTAGGAGAAAGAAATACAGTGGAAATACCTGAATGGTGGGATAAAACCTGGATTTTCCAGCTGCTTCATATATTGGTTTGGGCCAGGCAGGGGTGGAGAGGAAAAAGAAGTGAGGGGTGAGACCTTGATCCTTCCATTCCTCCCTTCCTCATCTAATCAGCTTCCCAAAATGTCAGTGTCATTTCCTCGCTGATCCTCAGGAAGATAGAAAGCATACAGGCTGCTTTATGCAAAGTAGCAGGTGACATGTCATCTGCTAGCAGACTCTGTCCTGTACTAGGACTCAGTGAGTAGCAACCAAGGCTCAGACTGAACCACAGCCCCCATCTATCTCCTTGGCCTTGAGCAGTGAGCAACCTGTATATTCTTGGATGGCTAACTCCTTGGGATCAGTTCACTTATCCCCATCCCTTTGATTCCTTCCACTCTATCCAACTCTACCACATCTTATCTCTCACTTGACTATGCCTGATTGTAATAATTAGCATAGTCATTTACAAAGAGGTCTACATTTAGGCTTTGGTATTGTTGCCAAGTAACTCTACATAGTTAGTCCTACAGTTACAACTAGATTAAAGCATGTTCATCACAGTGTATATTTTTAACATTGTGATGTACTACCTGATGATATTGCCTGTAGGGCCATATGAATTATTATTATTTTGGTATCTGGGATCGAACTCGGATCCTTGCACTTGCAAGGCAGGCAGTGGAACCACTGAGCTAAATCCCTGGCCCCATATGAATTAATTTAAAAATAAACTTTAAGAGTTGTTCTGTGGGAATCACACTTGTATTGCATTATATTTTAGAGGTCAACTATATCATATCAAGTTTTTAAAATGTACACATGAAAATAAACAGTTTGATGAAATCTATTTTTCCAGTACTGGGGACTTCATCCAGGGTTGCTCAACCACTGAGTACATCCCAGCCCTTTTTTATATTTTGAGATAAGGTCTCACTAAGTTGCCCCAGCTGGCCTTGAATTTTGTGATCCTCATGCCTCAGCTTCCAAAGTAGCTGGGATTACAGGGATACAATGCAGCACCCACTTTGTTTAATATACTGAGTCTCAGTGTAGATTTAATTGGAATGAGTGTGGCCAAGTCTCCTTGGCCCGAGGCCTGAGCCTCAATTCCTTGCATCTTATCCTCAATCTGACACCCATCACTGCTTCCATGTCAAATATGATGACTTTCCAATAGCCAGTGGATTCTTGCTCTATCCAGATCTGATGTCAGCCCTTGTTAAAATGCTACAGTTACTCTTACTGCTGTTGGGACATAGATCCAATTTAATCAGGTCTGCCAGACCCAGCTTACATGCCCTACTCTACTCTTCAGCACCACTGCCACTTGGGTCTATGACTCTCCCACTCTTTCTTTTCCTGATTGAATTTTGGGGGGCAGGGTCTCACTATGTAGTTCAGGCTGGCTTTAAACTTGCTATGTAGCCAAGGCCAGCCTTGAACTTGCAGCAACCCTTCTGCCTCAGCCTCCCAAGTGCTGGGATCATAGGTGTGTGCCACCATGCCCAGTTTGTCCTTGTTTTTTAGTGTTCAGTCCAAGACACAATTTTGGGGTGATAGAGGGATCCTTCCCTTGGCCCCTAGACTCTTTCAGCCTCCGTATTTCCCTCCTAGAGCCCTATGTCTTTCCTTCAGTGTCTATTATGGTGTAGCAGTTATGCATTAACTGAAGTGAGCATTTGATTAATATCTAGCAGGTATTCACTGTTGTAAATCCTTAAGTTTCTAAAGTGTAATATTTATTATACATCTTTTAAAACATGAACCATAAAAGTTCAATGTATTAAAATGTAAATAGTGTTTTCTTCATTTATTTCATGACTGTGACTGTGTTTTTAGGGCTTTGGAGATAAAGTGAGGTGGTCTCACGAAAAGTTTGACTTAAGTTTCTGGAAGTCCAGCCTTAACAGTGACACATCCCTAGTGTCAAGTGAGAGAAATGTAGACAGCAAAGTTAGGGGCAGGTAACCACAGATGGCAGCAAACAAGGCACATCTGTAGAAAGTGCTGTTGGCTCACTAGCCAAATCCTCCATAACATCTAAGGGCAGACTTCAGTATGGTTCAGGGAAATTGTCCATGGTTTATGTCTCATATTAGGGATGGGACTACGTTGTTGTTTTTCCCAGGACAAGCACAAAGTATAGATCCTAGGGAAATTTGTTGAAAGGTTCAGTATAGTTTATCCCCATCCAGTTTTTATCTCCCCTATAATTTTCTAATAAGTATAAAACCACAATTTCACAAAATTCCAAATTTATTTAAATTATTTTTAGCTATATTTTCTTTTACAAATCTTACCTAATTATCTTGTATTCTGAATTTATGGGTCAGTGATAATTTACATAGTTGTTTCAAATCCAATGCTGTATCCCGTATCTTGCATTGACTCAGAGTCATTGACTGTTAACGTCTAAATCGGAGAAGTGAAAAGGACAATTGTTTAGTGCTTTTTAAAGTCCCTGACCAAGATCAGTAGGGAAATCCCATTAGCTCTATTCATCGCATTTCTCATAAATCTAAAAGGAAAGCAAGTATCCAAAGCCTTATTCTTTAATAGTTCTTATTTGTAAAACCTTGACAAGGCTTTATTCTAAATTGCTTCCAAATTACTTAAAGAATACTGAGAAATATGATGGGCAGTGAATCGTGATAGCTTCAGTCATCGAGTAAAGAAGTAGAATAGTAAAAGGGGACTAATCTGAAAGCAAACAGAGTATGATGGGCCACGAAGAGGCAAAAGAACAGAACTGTGGAATTCTTAAACTGCCATCTGGCTCAATCCTCTTTCAGTGGGCAAGTTGAAGAGCCTTTTATTCTTGCCCTAAAACTTATTCAAAAGGAGCAGTACTTGAATATTAATATTTCCATATAGTAGGGAAAAAAGAAAGAAAATCTTTTGTAACCAAAAAGGAATGTTTAACAAAATGCTGGGTAATCCTCCGCTACACAGGAAGCCATGGGGAGCACCCTGTGGGTGGGAGGTTTGTTTCAGGTGCAGAGCAGTCAAGGCTGATCATAGGCAGCTTTTGGCCCACACCTCCATGACTTCCCTGTGGTTACAGCAGACTTGTTAAAGTTGTCGTTGTGGTTTGAAATTTAGGCAAGAAGTGTAAAATTAAGGAACTCATTAAGAAAAATGAACACAATGATTTCTATTACTTCATCAAAACAGTAAGATTGAACTGTCATACAGAATAACCGAGGCAAGGAATAGGATAAAAATTATAAGTGATAGATGAAATTGTGTTTTTGTGAAATGTGAGTCTATTTCATTACTTTGGAACAGATCCCTGACAATTGCTATTTTGTTTATTAAGCCCTGGATTTGCAAATGAAACTAAGGCTTTTATTTTGTTTTCTTGAGAAAGTACATTTGAAAAGTTGAATGAGTCTATTTTCATCTTCAGCAAAGATACTTTTAAAAAGGTATTTTAGCATTCCCTGTGGTTTAAGAGACAACCAAGTCCTGCTGGCTTTGTGCTGTGCTTCTCTTACAGGCTGCATTGCCTTCTGTCTGCTTTAGGGTGTGGCATCTGCCATTGGGGAGGAAAAATTGGCATGTGTCATCTTTTATAGCAGACTGATTTCATTGTATTGGGGGGGGCCTGTATTTATTGCCTCTTGGTTCCAGTCTTCTAGTTGATTTGCTGAAGCAAATGGAATTTAAAGACATTTCAGATTATGATAACTTGTTTATCTTTTAGTTTCATGATTTTTTGACATGGAAAAAAATATTTCTAAGCAAAGAGCCTGAGCTAAACTTGGTGACTCATTTTCCCATTTAGTATTAGTTGTGAAAATAAATCAAAACATATGGCTACACTTGTATGAAAAGACTTTGATATATTTCATCAATTCAAAAATACATTCTTATGATTATATGTATTTAGACTATCAATATCTAAAGCATTAATATATCATTTATTTTATTTTATTGGTACTGGGGATTGAACTCGGGTCCTTGCGCTTGCAAGGCAGGCCACCAAACCGCTGAGCTAAATCCCTGCCTCTTATTTTAGAATATTTGTACTATATAGACACATGACATATTTATATTTGCATATGAAAAACTTAAAAAATTCAACTTGTGTAGTGCAACTGGATAATTAGTACATATTTGAATATACATAGAGTAAAATCCAGGAAAAATGTCAAAGGCACATTAACAAAGATATAGTATTCTCCTGGCAAAAACTGATTAATGATTTGGTGTGAATTCATCTTTAGTTTTGTTATTCTCTCACGATGATATACCTCATTTTCCAGTTGTTTGCATCAAATTGCAACGTGTTGTTTCTACACTTTATAATGACCATTGATTGGGTGTGCACCTGATTCCCTCTATTATTGGTACGGGATTGAACTCGGGTCCTTGCGCTTGCAAGGCAGGCCACCAAACCGCTGAGCTAAATCCCTGCCTCTTATTTTAGAATATTTGTACTATATAGACACATGACATATTTATATTTGCATATGAAAAACTTAAAAAATTCAACTTGTGTAGTGCAACTGGATAATTAGTACATATTTGAATATACATAGAGTAAAATCCAGGAAAAATGTCAAAGGCACATTAACAAAGATATAGTATTCTCCTGGCAAAAACTGATTAATGATTTGGTGTGAATTCATCTTTAGTTTTGTTATTCTCTCACGATGATATACCTCATTTTCCAGTTGTTTGCATCAAATTGCAACGTGTTGTTTCTACACTTTATAATGACCATTGATTGGGTGTGCACCTGATTCCCTCTCCCCAATTAGTCACTGTTTTTTCTTCTCCCTTTTCAATTTATCATTTTCTATTTAGTCATGTGACATATCTACACTTGGTCTAGCAAAGAAATAACCACTGAAAATGAAATAAACAAATTTTTAGGAAAAAATGAAGAATTAAATACTTTTGGAAAACCATACTGTCTGTAAACTTCTAGATAATTTCTGCCAGTGTGACCTCTGGGAAGCTCTGGTTTCAAATGCTTTCTCTCAATGACAACTGAGTCCACAGTAGTACAATCCAGCTATTGCTTAGGTTAAGAAGAGGTGTTATCAAAGATATTCGAAATTTTATTAGGTGGTACACTCGTAATAACCGAGATGTTTAGAACATGTTGAGAGTGGTAAAACGATACTATTTTTTAGAAAACAAAGTATGGAATATATCTGCATCAGGATTACATTCCACTGTTTCTTTTTTTTGTACCTGGGATTGAAATGACTGTTTCATATTGTTTTTGATCTTTGTTAAATATTGTCTGTTTACTTTGGTTTTGTTTCACATTACTTAGTAATGAACTCATATCAAGGGTTAACTGCACATATTAACCTCTGAAATATGATGAAAGGTGTCAAATAGATTTATGAAGACAAAGAGGTAAACCTTAGCTGTCGCTATTCTGGCACCAGTAGTTAAATTATTCACGTGAAAGTTGGATCATAACTCGCCACTTTACATATTTGAGAGATGATACCAAAGAGCACTGTACGAAAAATACTCCTTTGGGAATACTATGGGTTTTCAAACCTATTTAAGATGCCCTAAAAAGGAATTATATAGACATTACCTTTGGGGCTACTACAATCATAAACATTTAGTGAGTACCTGCTGTGTACAAGGCACAGCAATCTTTGAATGCTGCTAACCTTAAGTCTTTCCTAATTCTGCATTTGGAAATTGTGGGAATTACAGTGATGGCCCGAAATCAAAGTAGACAAGCCAAGGCTCTGAAGAAATTACATAACTCCTGGGAGAAACGGTGTTTTTGCAGATTGCCTCTATTTTTCCTCTGCTGGCTCCTCGCACCTCAAAGGCCAACAGACAACTTTGTTCCCCAGCCCTTCTCTCTTTTGTCTGCTGTCAGACTCGTTTTCCACCTTTGTATCGCCCCTTTTAGACGTGAAAACAAACACACGCACGCCGGTTGGCAAGGAGACGCCTGCACGAGGGGACAGCGCAGCCTGCTCCCGCGCCACGCAGCCGTCTAGGCTGCTGGCTCCTCGCACCTCAAAGGCCAACAGACAACTTTGTTCCCCAGCCCTTCTCTCTTTTGTCTGCTGTCAGACTCGTTTTCCACCTTTGTATCGCCCCTTTTAGACGTGAAAACAAACACACGCACGCCGGTTGGCAAGGAGACGCCTGCACGAGGGGACAGCGCAGCCTGCTCCCGCGCCACGCAGCCGTCTAGGGATGCGCAGGACTCATCAGCTAGAAGTGGATAATAGTTGCTCAGGCTCGCACAGCTCCCTCTCATGCCGTGCTGGGCCCCATAGGCTCAGCTAGTCTTGTATTTACCCATATCCGGGTTAGAGAGGAAAAGAGAAAAAAGTTTCATTTAAACCTGAACCAAAAACTTTCACCATGAAAGCACACAGCGGGAGCAGGCCCAGACCGTAAGGCGTGCCCCCGGCGCGGCTCCCGCGGGCCTGGGGAGGGGGAGGGGGT
>NW_022900926.1:27347789-27362735 GCF_012274545.1 Fukomys damarensis | reverse complement strand
TCGAGGCCCCTAGGCCCCACCCGCGGGGCGGTGGGCCCGGTTCGGGGCTTTTGTCCCGAGGAGGTCCCTGGGCCGGTTCGGTCGGGAGCGGGGGCTGTCCAGTCCCGCTTGGGTGGCGCCAACAATGTGCCTTCGCTGGGCCCAGAGGGAGGAACTTTCTCCCAACGAGGGCTACGGTCCCGCTCTTAGCTTCAGAGGTGGAGGCCGAGGAAATAGATTAGCTTTGTGACAACCGGGGGTCCTTTACGGAGGTGTTCGATGCGGGCTTTGAGTTTGGACGTTTACGGGCAGGAATCAGACCAACATATACCAAGACGTGGAGATGAAATATTCTAAAATACATCGATTTGTTTCTAAGAATAGCCGGGGAAATCCATTATTGGGCTTAAGGGCTGCTTGATAAAGAGTCACCTTCAACAGAGAGGCGATGTTAGAGGAATACATTCCTGATCGATTGAACCTGTTTTGATCGAGGACTAGGCATACATTTTATTTAGTATATCTAGTAAGAAAGCAGACCAGTGAAGATGGATCTTTTGGGGGTCCTATTTATTTGTATTTTCTTTATTTTTCTGCCACCCAAGCCCTTCGGCATTATTAGGAAGTGTCCTGTCCTGTCTGTTTTCTTGCTAGTAGGCTGAGACTAAAGACCGACTTGATCTCCTTTGCAAGGTTTGGAATTTGAATTGTGGAGGTAAACTGGCTGTAATAGTCTCCAGACAGCTGCCTCTGAGTTGACATCTAATCTGCCATCTGATTGGCTCCCCTCTCACCATTGGGCATTTAGCACTGCTGATGTAAATAGAAGTGCTGAGCAGTACAGTCACAAAAATTCTTGCCACAAATAATAACTGAAGTCTATTACAAGCAGATGGGAGGTTGAATATTATTTAGAGCTTACATTGTTACGAATCAGTTATTAATAAGAGGATTAAATATAGAAAAAACGTTATGCTGGTGTCCAGTATTAGACATTTACAAAACTCAGATTTTGATGACAGTCTTACAATATAGACATTAGGTATATCGTGGTCTTTAATTGCAGGCTGAAGATAGGACTATTGAAAAACAAGTCACAAATTATACCAACTTTTGGATTTGTAAAGCTTCTATAAAAGTCTGCTCCTCACAGATTCAACTATGAAAAATGTAAATTGTATCAGGAGACATTGGAGCTTTTCAGCCTTAGTTTGATTAAACAAGTAGTTAAACGTTAAACCATCTCAAAATTCTGTTATTTAACAGTATTTCTTGGTTAACTAGCTTTATAAGAAGACTAAAGCTGTATATTTCTAGTGATTTGTGTTTTGACAAAGGATTATTTAGTTAGGATTATTTTAAAATGTGGATGAGTTTTAGTTGAAATTGACATTTAAAAACCACGAAATGAGAAAGATCTATACTTTTTTCAGAAAACAGTTATTAGGGAAACAATGGTTATTCCTGTAAAATATTAAAATCATTTTATATTTGTTTGTGATTTGGAGAATACAGAAATCCCTCAAGAATCTTTTTCCCCTGGTTATTTTCTTAGATTAGGTAAGGTGAGTCTTATTGGAACTGCTTACACAGTGATTAGGAAAACTGTATTAAAGGCAGATTGTACTGGGTGTGTTTCTTTCAAGTAATTTTTCTTTCATATACATCTTTATGCTATGTAAATTTCAAAAAATTTAACCTGCTAGAAGGGATACAGTGTTTTTATTTAACTCACTTATTTTTGGAAGGTATACTTTAATAATAATGTATTAGACTTGTCAGAATGAATAAAGAATTAAACAATAATGTGAATCCTAGGTTGAATGGCAGTGTCCAGTGCTTTCTAATTCTTAGTTAATGGAGTTTTACTTTTAATGATAATGCCTTCCTATTCTTAATAGAAAAGTTGTTTAATTTTTGATTCATAATATTAAAGACAAATGGTGTAAATAAGCTCAGGTAATTGATTTAAAAAAGATTTTCTTTGTCAGTTTGTTTTTAAAGGTGCAGCTTAAACCTCTCATCTTTGTAAACTGTAAATGACTGATATTAGAGGCAAATAATATAGGTCCATGTTACTTTAGAACATTATTTTTTTTAACAGTACCATCATTTTAAGCATTTTGTTTTCTTGGAATGAGAGTGAATGCATTATGTTCTCAATGTGACCCTGGCAATAGCTTTTTTTTTTTTTTTTTTGAGGTGGGGAAAAAGAGGATGGACATACAATCTTGATTCACAGATTTCTTTTTAGGTACATTATTGATAACATGGAATGTGCCCCTTTTTTTGGACATTTTTTTTCTTTGTAGAAGACATTATTATTTAGCATTTATTATGATAATTATACTATAAACAGTCATTTGTCTAAAATATTATCGAGCTATAGGTTATAAAATACTATTGAGTCATGTTAAATGATGACATTTTTGCTTTTAATACATTTAGTTTCATTTTTGATCTTGGGAAACATTATATTGATGGCAAATGTTCTTGTAATTGAGAACAAAACATACATTTAGGAGGAAGGGTCTTTTTAGAGAATGAAAAAAACATTTTATGAATCAGTTTGTTACTGGATTTTTTTGAGGTAAGTATTCAGATAGAGCAGTTTCAAAAGGAATACCAAAGTCTGCTTACATACATTTTATGATAAAGTTTTGTACTGAATTGCATTCACAGTATGTTATATTTTATAAAATATAATACAATATAATTTTAGAAAGAGGCTTGTTTACCATTAAAAGTGATTAACAGGTTTACAAAGTAGGCAGCTTCAAACTTGCATAACCTTAATATGTATGTAAGATACTTTATATCATAAGATCACTCTGTACTCCTCTCCCCATGAAGTCTTATATTATCTAATATTTTAAGTCTTATAAAACATTTTTGTGTCCTAAATGTGTATATTTGCTATGATATGGATGGCTGCTGTATTAGTTAGGTCGACAGTGGTTCATATGAAAGTCCTACTATTAAATGCACACAAGAAAGAAAACATAACAGAATGTCTGCAGTTTCTGTTAAATGCTATAAAATTATTTTTGGCTTAAAATTGTTTTTATTGGGAACTTACTGATTTTATTCTACTTAATTTTGATAGTTTTTTTTTCTGTTATTTAATGGCAAAGACAGTGACCCCTTATGTTTATATTAATCCTGAAGAAGTATAATCTAGGGAAAAAAATATTCTTACTTTTGATCTATAATGGAAAATATTGAACCTTTTTTTTTTTCCTTTTGGTTTTGTTTGTATTTTACAATATGCTTTTCCTGGACTTTTTATACTTGTTCTGTTTTTCTCAGCATCATACTGTATTAAAAAAAAAGTGTGATGTGGTTATAAAAATAATCTGGATCATACTTAGATACTTTTACTGATGTATTTAAACTCTAAATACTGTGTTTCATTACTGGAATGGAAGAAAACATCTTTACTGTTGTATAAAAATAGCTTTAATTTTGATTTGAGAATGGATTTTGAAAGTATAAGATAATGTTTTGGAAGACAATATAAACTCATTTGATTTACTATCAGACATTTTTTAAAGAAAACAGGTGTATTAGAAAAGGTTTGAGTTGTCAGCTCTGTTTATGAATAGACTTTTTCCATTATAATTTGGGGCTGAGTATGTCTTAAAAAAAGACCTCTGATGTAATAGGAACAGTAATTTCTCTAGGTTTCACATGGACCTCACTCACCAGGCAAATTGAGAAGATAATCGGTTTGTTGATTTAACTCTGACTTCTCCTAGGAGTAGGGTGGTTTGATTTAAAATTTGCTATGGGGTCTATGGAATTTTCCTTCTTGTTTTGCAACCAGTTGGAAATGCAAATTTGGATATACTAGCATAGGAAGCTGCCTTAGCTTTTTGCAGATTCTAGATCTAGAGGCGTTTCCCAGTGCTTTGCACAAGCTGACACTGCCCAGGTCCTGAATTTGTATTCTTTAAACCATATTTTGTGGAGAAGGGACTAATATTTCATTTGTCACTTTCATTTTGGGTTGTGTTTAGATTTGTTAAATGATTGATATTTATGTTTGATAGAAGTGTGTGTCGCATAAAATAACAGATTTATGGAGGCTGAAAATGAATATTAATAAAAATTTAATCCTACTAATTTTTTTTGCAGTTTTAGGTTTTTAGAATGGGTGTTATAAAATTTTTATGACACTTTACAATGCTGTTTCTGCTTTAGGGCCATGCAGTATCTACCTCTTAGGCCATTTTGAAATTGGGTAGGCTTTGGTTGCATGATTTTTCAAAGGTGTCTTTTCCTGTACAGGAGGATTTACGATTCTGTGGACATGCACAGTTGTGCCGCACACTTGCTGTATTTGCATACTTGAGGCTGAAGAATCCCAAGTCCTAGTTCCCTGTGGTGTTGGGGAGGAGCAGCAAGCAGAACTGTGCATCCACCAAGAATATATATATCATAGATGTAGAATAGTTACAATATTACTCTTTCCAATTTGCAGGCTATTTGCATACTAAAATGTTCCTTTTTGGTTTGTTAGGGTGATTCTGATCTAAAATCTTGGACATTCTATAGTGACTTCTTGTCTAGAAATTTGGTGAAAAGAAACTGATTTAGGTTATTTATTTAGTTATTACCCGTGTATTCTCAAGTATCCATTTATTTAATGCCCTATGCCTACATCTGAGTAAATTATATTATTAATAGACATTCTGTAATTTTAACCATTTATGTTGGTCAGTGGCTGAATTTAGCAAAGTATAACACGTGGCTCCACGGTAAGCCTTGACCAAGCATGGTTTACTTTCAAAGTCTTTGACTTGGAGAAATTCTAAGAAAATATTTCCTAAGATTTATTTGAATATGCTCCAACAGGCAGTTTTCAAATCCACTTCTGTGTGGATCAGTGCCAAGAATATTAGAAGGCTACTAAGTTTGACAGATGAATTAATGATGAAATTAATTTGTTGTTTTGAATGATATTTATTGCTGAGAAAGAGACTGAGGTCTTAAAATCTTAAGTATGTCTGCTTCACCAGTAGACACTCTTATTACTATTATTAAAATCAGGTAGATGGCAGCAGAATCAGGAATAGATCTGTCACAGCACAGCAGTTCTTTTGAATTGACAGATTCAGCCTCTACTGACTGTCTTTTGTAGGGCACACTTCTCAGTGTTTTGTTTGAGCCTTGAGGAAAGATGAATCTTGGAAAACCAGGCAAAAAGTCATTCATTATGGCAACTCTGGAAGGGAAGCTATATTTGATGAAATCTAGAAGAAAATCCTTGGTGACAATACTGTACCACACTTTCTTTGTAGTAAGACGCTAAATAACTATGTGGATGTCTATTTTCTTACAGTGAAAGCATATAAAGTTAATCATTTTAACCCTTTATGCAGTCCAGTGGCATTAAGCAGTCATGTGGTTGTCCTGCAACCCCCAACATCCATCTGCAGCAGTTTTTCATCTTCCTAAACAGAAAGAAAAATATTTTCTCTTTTTTTCAAACTTTGAAATTGTTATCCACTAGGATGTATTACAAGTAACCTTGTTTTTATGTCCATTAACTTTGTACTTCATAGTTTATTAATTAGTAAATCTTTCCTCAGAGGTTCCATTGGAATGTTAGTGAGCTCTTTTACTTTTTTTTTATAAATTACTCTGTTACTTTCTTTCCATTCTAACTTTGGGATAATCTTCATAGATTTGGACTTTTTGATATGTATTCAGTAGGTTAGTTGTTTCATTGCCAGATGTCTCATTAAAAGTTTAAAAGCTTTTCAGAGCCTTTTTAAAGCTTTGAGGTTTGAAGTATTTTGTTGAGAGCCCTGGAACTTTGTGGGATGGTAGATTTGGAAATGAACTCTTACCACGATCACTTACTGTGTTTTGTATTTCTCTCACTGTTTGCTTTTTAGCCTCTTTCTGAATGTTATTAGTTTTATCTTTCTACTCTTAGTAAAAATCATTTGCATTGGTAAGTTTTTTGCAACCTAAATCAAACAGCCAGCCAACTGAGGCTGTGTCCATGTTCTCTTTCTAGAGTCCTCTGCCTTCAACTTTGTCTCTCTCACATTGTTAGTTTTAGTCCTCTACAGATCTACAAAAATTTCTGTACATGGAACAATTACTAAAGACTTGCCCATTTAGTTAAAATTTATGTTTCACTGTAAAGGGATACTTCTTAGATTCTTTCTTATTGACAGGTTGTTTTTAATGTGTTAAATATTAGCTGCTTAGTTATTGTAGTACTAAAGATTGAACCCAGAGCCTGGCACTGAATTACATCTCTAGCTCACTTTTTAAGGTTTTTGTTTTGAAGCAGGATCTTGCTGAATTACCCAGGATAGCTTTGAATTTGAGATTCCTCTGCCACAGCCTCCCCAATAGCTCAGAGTACAGGCCTGTGCCATGGCGCTTTGCTTAAAGTTGTATTTTAACTGCTATTGCTGATGAGATGTATTTGCCTGTTATATGATCCACTATGTATTTTTATTTTTTATTTTTTATTTTTTGAGACAAAGTCTCACTATGTAGCGCAGGCTATTCTTGAATTTGAAGCTGTCCTTGAACTTGAAGCGATCCTCCTGCTTCAGCCTTCCAAGTGCTGGGATAATAGACATGTGCCACCATCTAGCATGATGACTTACTTTTTTTTTTTTTTTTTTTTTTTTTTTGGTACCAGAGATCAAACTCAGGTCCTTACACTTGCAAGACAGGCGGCAGAACCACTAAGCTATATTCCTGGCCCGACTTACCTATTTTTAATACTAAATTTCCTAGGGAACACATGAGAAATGGCTTTTTATTTTAAGAGACAATACTGGGGAAACAACAGTTATTTCTTTAAGCTGTGAACATTTAGCATTTTTAATGCTATGAAGTATATGCTAGGGAAAATGAAAAAATGGAAATAAAGTTTTTGTAAATAGGGAAGGGAGGAGGGAGTGAAGGAAGGGCAGGGGTATGGGGAAAAAATGAGAACCAAAACCTGTCATGATCCCAATGATGAATGTAATTGTACTGTATATCTAAAATGTATCAATAAAGTCAATGAGAAAAAAAAAAGTATATGCTAGGTAAATAATCAGTTGACAAATTATTTAGTGAGCAGCCATTTCCTCAGTCAGCCTTGTGGCAGGTATAGATAGTAGCTGGCATCTGTGGTAGTACTATTTCCAGTACAGATAGTACAGGTACAGTACTACCAAAGCTTACTTCCAAGGTATCAAGATCATGGAGTTTTGGCATCATTGACCTAAAACTGCCTTGCTTAAAAAGAGTGAATAGTAGTCATGTGGGTCAGCAATTTAGTGGCCTGAATTTTTGTGGTAGAGGGAGTGGATTTTGCCAAGACAAGTAATTGTTGGTTGATGTAGTACAGCTGATGTTATCTAGTGACTCTTCCATTTCTAACAATCAGTTACTGGCTTTATGCCAGGGTTAGATGTAGCTCCACTACAGGGAATAATAAGAAAGGAAAATAGAATCACTTTGAAATTTATATAGAATGGTCCTTTTTCTTTTTTTCTCAGTTTTTTATATTACATAGACTCTTGGAAAAAAAGTTAAACAGTCTGCTCAGATTTAGGAAGACACTTAGATTGCTGGGGTATTTTTGGTAACTGTTTAGATAATATATGCTGGCTGAGGAGTAAATTCGGCTACTGCTTCTGGGTCCTGAAATAAACCTTTCAGAAAGCAAGGCACTGATGATTAGTGGAGGCAGTTTGGGAATTCTTAGCATCATCTCCTGTTTCTTTTTGTGATGAACATCTTAGAAGTTTAACCACTCAACATACTTCATAGCCTGATACGTAAATGATGGTTAATTCCAAAATTGATCTAGAGTTTGGCAGCTAGTTGTTGGAATCTGAAGAACTGAATTTGAAGATTCAGTGACCATATATCAAACTATAAACCTATTGTAAAGTCCTGTAAATTTTCTTTTTTCAGCTCACATTTTTAAATAATAAATTCACCTTACCTAAAGAGTTATGGATGACTTTAAATATAGAAATGTAAAACATTGCTGCAGCTGATTATCTTTCTGAGGAAGCAGACTTATTTCTGAAGCAACTGGCATGCTGGTTGTTCATTTATTTTGGTGTTTGTGAGGATTTATGAGAGAGCAAGACTGTATCATGAGGCATCATGATGTAGTGGATACTTAATGGCTTGGAGCTGGTGAGACCTTGGCTCATTTGTGGGCTTCGGTGCCTGTTCTCTTTGCCGTCTTTGCCATCCAGCAGGGGCTCAGTTTCTTTGTTTGGAATGTCACTGTACGGTGGGGGTTGTCAGGGTAAAATCCTGTGACCTCTGTATGTGGTACCTCTCTTCTTTGCCCACCTGCCTTCCATGGTTGAGCTGGGTTTCTTGTTTTCTGTTCCTGCCTCACTTTAGTTTGTGGTTGAGGATGGCCTGTCAATTAGTTGATACCCAGCCCCTTTCAGCTTCAAAATTTTGTTCTCTTTTGAATTTGAACTTGAACCAAGAGTTCCTCATCAGCTAAGCACTACTGCATAGCTTATTAAAGATCTCATACATGTTCAGTGAATATGTGAGACCTGTGCAAATACTAAAATTTTGTGCATTCAACTGTAATTTTTATCGTGAAGTGTGTAGTTTGGTACTGATTGAGACTTTTGGTTTTGTTACTGGTGGAACTGCTGTGGGCTTATGTCATTGGACCCAAGTTGCCATTCCATTCACTGTCAAATTCCCTTTTAATACTTATGTTACAAAAATGACTGCCCTTTTAGAAGCCCTACTTTTTACCAAGGAATACAAATTAAAACTATGAGCTTCTGGGCAGTAGATTGTGATTTCTTATTAGCTAAGTAACTTGCTTCTCTGCTTCATATTCATTGAATACATTGTTCAGTTTTGGTCCCTGGGAGAGTTATAATTAACTACACATGGAGGTTAGGACTGCTTTTTAAATAGTCAAAATATGGAATGTCAGATCTTAAAATGCCAAGGACCTGCCTCAGATAGAGAGCAGCTTGTTTTTATGCTGAGATTTTTTTTTTTTTTTTGGTATCAGGGATTGAACTTGGGTCCTTGCAAGGCAGGCCACTGAACCGCTGAGCTAAATCCCCAGCCCCACTTATGCTGAGATTTATAAAACTACTACCAGGGACAAAATTCTATTGTGAACAAATACTTCTGAGTACTACTTGGTGTTTTAGGATACAAAGAGTAGATACAGCATATGATCCATAATTTTCTCAGATGAATTAGCATAAATTCGTGGCACTTTACAGAGTGAGCATTAAAATGAATGGCTATATCATTCTGCAGTTCATACGCAATGACTGTATCCCTCAAAGTGCATCATCTAAGGAATATTTGGAGAGTAGTAGATAGTGTACCTGAAATGAAAATTTCCTGAGGAACGTATTATTCATTTCCAGTATTAGCTGCAAGGAAATCTGTTCAGTTAGTGTTGTCTCCAGTAGAAAGCCAGTGTACAGAACTTGGAGATTGTTTTTGAGTGCCTGACATTGATAAGAAAGTGAGCCTAATTTATATTTTGTTTTGGATGTTATTTGTATAGTGATGGTGATTTTTTTAACTAAAGAAAGGTCTTCACAGTTATCGTTAGTATGTAGGACTTAATATTCAGGTCAT
This sequence comes from Fukomys damarensis, assembly GCF_012274545.1. Classification (NCBI taxonomy): domain Eukaryota; kingdom Metazoa; phylum Chordata; class Mammalia; order Rodentia; family Bathyergidae; genus Fukomys; species Fukomys damarensis. Next base: position 27,353,138 of record NW_022900926.1, on the reverse strand, counting down.
GTAATTTCACCTTATTAAACAGTCTGATGTATGTCAGGGCTTTGGGATGCAGTCTTGGTGTCATAGCAAGAACATGGGCATCAGAAATGTGTAGAACCTAATATGTACTTGGCATCTTGTTAGATGATAGGTTTGGTTGGTGACTAGGGTCTGATAACTAAGGACAAGTAAACTTGCTACACAGTGCAGTGTAAAGGAATTAGGAGATGTGTTATTGTTAGGGAGGCCTTTCATATGGACTAGGTTAGGGTGTGAGGTCAGAGCAGAAAGCTCCTACTAATAAGCAAAGACACGGTTTTCAGTAGATGATAACCAGGTGACGAGGTGAGAGAATGGAAGGAGGGGCAAGGGCAAGAGTCAAAAGTGAGCAGGTTAAAGAACACTGGTAGATCAGATATTTACTTATTTACTAGCTGTGTGACCTCAGACAAGTTACTTCACATCTTTGTGCTTTCTACATTTCTAAATGAATGAAAAAGAACACTTGTGGAATTTTTGTGATTAGGCTTCATAAACTACAGCACTAATTATACTGCCTGGCAATGAAATGGTTATTTTAATAGAGTGACAAAGAATTTTACTTTCTCACGGATACGGAATTAAAATGGCATAGATGTGGTTGTGTATTCATTAATTTATCAGCCTGTCTTTTAGAACAAATAGGTTAACAAATAGGTCAGTAGACTAAAGAATACAGAAATAAACGTACACAAATATAATAAACTGTGGTGATGTATATAATTCAATGGACAAAACAACCTTTTCAACAAATGTTGATGAAGAAATTGAGCATCTCTGAGCAAAATAAATAAAATAAGCCTGAACCTTAAACTAAATCTCATGCCTCATATAAAAAAGAAAGAATAGATTAATATTTGAAGATTTTTTTTTCCAGTTGAAATTATTTCACACCCTTCCTCCTTGTATTTTCCTTGATGAGTGTTTAGGAAAAATAAGTTATTGGGCGATTCTGAAATACATATACTATAGTTTTCCTGTTTTTTTTCTCCCCCAATAGTCATGTGTTTAATTGGCAGGGAGAAATACATTTAGAATATAGATATTTGAAGATAATTTTACCACCATCAACAAATATTTAGCACCTTTTGAATAGTGCACTGAACCAGATAGATATCCAGAGAATATTTGCAAATTGCTAAACACTGTGTTCATTATTTAGCATAGAGAGGTCTTTAGCGTACTAAGTAAATATCAGTCATTAAATAAGATAGTTTGTTGATATTTTTGTATTACTTTCTATTCCACCTAATTAGAAAGGTAGATTGAATAACTATAGCCTCATAGCAATCAAAATTTTGAGGTGAGGGAAGTTGTTGGTAGTCATACAACCTCCAAATTAGATCTTTTGCTTCTGATTAATTTTCTCCATGTATTAAGTAGGTTAAAAATTATAGTCACACATTTTAGGAGTTTGCTGGCTTTGAAAAATTTCCATTTCCCCTTTGTGCCAGCTGTATCTAATTTAATTTGGCTGATGCAGAAAACATGGAGGAGGGGTCCTGCTTACCCATTTGGAAACTCAATGTCTGCAGTGTATAGCAAGATTGTCTTTCCTCCTCCATTGTGAGGTGTTTCAGAACTATGATCACTTTAAAACATTTGATTACTTATTCTGCATTTGATTAGTGAAGATTAGGGGCAAAAAGCAGTTTTGTCTTTTTTTTTTTCAGTGCTGGAGATTGAACTCAGGGCCTTTTTATTGAGAAATATCTCCAATCCTTTTTAATTTTGACATAAGAGTAGCTAAATTGCTAAGTTCCCCGGGCTGGGTTGGAACTTCCGATCCTCCTGCTTCATCCTCCCAGAATGTGAGGATTATAGGCATGTGCCAACATACCTGCCTTGAGTTTTGTCTTTTGCCATGATTAAGTTTCTGTAATTCCCTCATGTCTGTATTATTAGTGAAGAGAGACAGAAGAATGGAGGAAAATGGAAAATAATTTTATTTAAGACAGTTGTGTTTGAACAGTTTAAAGGGATATGATTTTTTTAATGTACCCTTTTCTGGTCTAAGTAGTTTCATGCTTCATTGAAAAACTAATATGAAGTTATAATCAACTGTCAAGATATTTGAGCCAACTAGTTGTCAGTGCGTAGAAGTTTTATTCTCAGTGCATCTACAAATTCCATATAAATGCATTTTATGAAGAGGAAGGTGTACTAGCATGGCTATATTGATAAAGCTGAGATCTAGATTTGTTTTCTTTCTCTTTTGGTACCAGGGATCGAACTCTGGACCTTCTGCTAGCGAGGCAGGTGGTGGAACCACTGATCTAAGTCCCCAGCACCTAGATTTGTTTTCTGTACATGGATTTTTTTAGTGACTCAAAATTTCGCACGTGAGATAAACTAGGTAGTGTGTACAACATCACATGATCAAAATATTTTTCCCTTTGCTGCTGCCAGAAGCTATCTATTGCTTTTCAACAATCTTACTTGCTGGGCATCCTGCCAAAAATGTTTAAGACAACCTCTTACGTGAGCTGTTCCATTCTTAACCTCCCTGACTGAAGTGCCGTGACCTTCACATATGTAGATTAGCCATGTGTTCTGTGAATTGAAACTTGCTGCCTCAGGAAGAAAGGTTTTTCTTTTTATTCCACTGGGAATTTGACAGCCATTCATCCCTGACCTGGGCAGAAGTAATGCAAGGAAATTGGATTCACATGGAACATGGACAGATAACACAGGAAGACAGTGTGTATAGTGTGTATAGGCAGACAGGCTTTCCACCTGGCCTAGGATGAGAAGGCCTGGGGTGTGGGTGATGAGTCCAGGTGCAGGATCTGCAGAGCAGCAGATGGACAGACAGATTACTTGTAGTGTCCTCTTAATGAAAGAAGTGCTCATTGGGGCCATTTTAATTAGTTTTGACTATTCTTTATTTCTTCCTAAGTTCTTGAAATATTTAAAAAATTTTTATTTTCTAATGCTACTTTAGATTAAAATACTTTTAATATTGTGTGCCATGATGAGCTTAAATACCCTTAATTTTGAGCATTGATTTTTTTTTTTTTTGGGTGGTACCAGGGATCGAACTTGGGACCTTGCACTTGTGAGGCAGGTAGCAGAACCACTTAGCCAAATCCCCAGCCCTAAATACCCTTAATTTTGATGAACCTGTCAAAGGTAGAAGTCATTAGAGAATCAAGAGAGATGAATGTCTGACCTGTGTTGGGAAAAACTCTTTGTGCTGTAAAATTCTGAAATGAACCCTTACATGAGGGTTCTTGCTTGGTTTTGTAATGATCAATAAATTAATAATGAGATTTTGGATTTTTATTAGAGAAAACCTTTTAAAGGGTTTTTATCTTTGCCTTGTTAATAAATATACTCCAGGTTCAACTCAGCATAAATAATAGTCATGGTACTTGATTAGGTTGATATGACAATATTCAGAAGGAAAGTTTTTGTTGAGAATAATAGATTTGAAGTGGTACTCCAGTATTTTCTTGGCAAAAGATGGGGTGATGAGAGCAATCTGAAATTTATGAGAGCTTTTGTGTGCCTTTCAGGCTGAGTTTTCCTTTTCAGTTAGGGTTTATGTGATGTTATAGATCAGAATATACCTTCATAGGCATGGGAAGGAGGAGAGTCATTGTACATACCTATCTCTCTTTGTGGGGTACAAAAGAGAATATTCCTTAGATCTTCAGTGTGGGGAATATGCCTAATGGGCATAGTAGACTAAGGTAGAAGCAAAGTAATTTTTTGACATGAAGAAACATTGGCAAAATTAGGTGATCATGGTTATGCAAAATATGGGGCATTCAGGGACTTTCATTCTCATGAAGATATGAGTAAAGGTACGATGGGCTCTAGACCGCAGGGTCCCTGTGCTGCCAGCATTTCTACTATGCAACTGGGAAGATGGAGCATCAAACACATCCACAAAATTAGTTTAATGGAAGGGTAGAGGTAGAGCAGTGGCTAGCACCTAAATAAATAATTCATTGATTGGTGAAATAGCAAAGTGGACATGTAATTAATATGAGAGTGGCCAAATACAGAGTGGTCCTCCTTGGCGAAGGATGCATAGAATGAAGGAGAGTGGCCAGCTGGGTGCAGATGAGGCAACAAAAATGTCACAGTGGTAGTGAGTCAATAGTAAAGGCTTGTGTGACTTTTAAAGGTGGCCTGCCTAGGATAGTTGTGTGGGAAATTGAACTTGGCCTCTCATTCTAGTCAGGAGTGATTGGTAAAATTCTTCTAAATATAGTTGCTCCTCATTCTTGGTCTCTCAAGGAATACAGATTTACAGACTTAGGACAGCAGTAAATAATAGTTTTATTATAAATAATAGTAAGAATAGCTGCAACTAATGAATACCTACTATGTGTGCCAGGCACATTGCACATATTACTACGATTCTTTTGGCAGAATGCATAGCCTTATTCCTTGTTATACAGACAGGCTAACTGGTAGGATTAAAAATTTTTTCAGTACCTAGGTTTGCCTGATGTTCATGCCTGTGTCATTTCCACTTAATGAGGGTTCACAAACCCTTTTGTGCATCAGAACCAATGAAAGAGGTGGACATTCAGGGGAACTGTCAAGCTGTTTAGTGCTGGGAGGCCATCTTCTGCCTCTAGTGAGGTCATTGAAGAGCTACAGGTGAAATTTCAATTAATATACTTTTTGGTTATTGTTAATACATGTAAAATTACATAGTTATAAGTGAAGAGCTTTTAGTATATGGCTCCGTCATCATTATTAGACAGAAGGAAAGTGTGGTACAAAGGTGTCAGAGAGTGGATATTGAGTTTTTTTGGTAGTGTCAGCAGACATTAATTTACACTCATCTGTAAGGGTAACTCTGGACTACAATCTGGGTTCTTTGAGTTATCAAAGGAGACTGAACTGTCTGTTGATGTTTGAACAGAAGGCTAGATTCTCTTCCATCTAGGCTTAGGAGGTAGGAATGAGGCTATCTGATAGGGACCAGAAGATGAGAGAAATGAGCAAAGCAAAATGAGGAACCAAGAAAATAAAATGAAATATTTATTATGTACCCAAAATGAACTACGGTGATGGTGAAAATGGTCAACCAAACACCAAGAATAGCATACTTAAAAGTGTCAAGGTATTAATTAACATGTTCACATAGTTTGTATGTCATACCGCCAGGCATCTTGAACAAGGTGGTACGTACATGACTGTCCCATCCCATCCAGTGGCTTTTTGTTAATTTTATTAGTAAAAAGTGATTAAGTCTGTTTGTACTACCAACGGTAGTACAAGCTGCTCAATGGGGATGGTCCTGTAAATACCACTGGTGGGGAATGTGTTAATGATCAGTATAGCCAAAAAAAAAAAAAAAAAAACCCA
>NW_022900926.1:27307104-27347663 GCF_012274545.1 Fukomys damarensis | reverse complement strand
AAAAACCCACAAAAAACAAAATAGGGCTGGGGATTTAGCTCAGTGGTTCTGCTGCCTGCCTCACAAGCGCAAGGTCCAGAGTTTGATCCCTGGTACCCCCCAAAAAAAAACCAAAACAGAAAATAAATCCAAAGCAAACAAAAACACATGTATGACAGAAAACAGGGCTACTTCTTTGGCAAGGTTACTTTATGACATTTAGTCATGATTAGGTCTTTATTTGCTGATGCCACACAGCCCCTTCAGAGCTAGATTCAGTGGTGTTGGGAAGATTTTGTAGCACTCAATGGAATGCCTCTTGGCTTAGCTGAGGAGTCTCTTAGCTTCATAGGCTTCAGGTGTTGGTAAGAATGCTATCCCTGTTAGTCTTTCTCTTTTGTCTTATGGGTAAGGTTCTGTGCTGGGAAAAATTTCCTTTTATGTTCACAGCCGTGTCTGTCTGTCTGTCTGTCTGTCTCTGCCTGTCTCTTATTTCTTTTTTTAAAAGACAGCATCTTGCAATGTAGTCCAGGCTTGCCCTGAACTCACTATGTTCCTCAGGCTGGCCTCAAACTGGCAGTCCTCCTGCCTCAGCCTCCTTAGTGCTGGGATTACAAGTGTGTACCACCATGCCCAACTCTTCCTCTCTTTTAAAATTTGTCAGTAAATACAAATCTTACAGTTACAAGAAAATCAGTTTGGCTCATGACCTTGTCTTAAACAAGCAGTATAAATTAAATTCCACTTAACCAATGCTGCAGAAGTGCCTGAACAGTATGAAAGATGACAATACTAGCTCTGTTCATGTATGTTTTCTAGGTTTTCAATTTATTTATTTTTTTATTGCCTCTTACTAAGATTCCTTAATCAGACTATTTCCAAATAATACCCTCATAATGTTGTTTTTAGCATAAAGGAACGTTTTTCTGTCTTATGTTCTATTTTATTTTACTTTATTGTTTATAGTAACATATTACTAAGTTAATCTTCAAAATGGTTGAACCAACCACTTTCATGGAGGTGTTGTACCCTTTTTATAGGGCAGCAGTCAAGCGAGATTGAAAGAATTGAACATGTTTACCTTGTAGCTAGAATCTTACATTGATATGTGGAAGAAGTAAATACTTGCAACCCAGAATTCACTGTTTAGTATGAATCATGATATATATATATATATAAATGAATATTATGATATATAAAATGATTTAAAATGATGAATATATTTGGACCTGATAATTGAAAAGCATAGGACATGAGAAAAAAACTGGATACTTTAAAAAATTAGTTATTTTAGTAATGGGGTTACATATGAATATGTAACCAAGATCAATTAGGAACTATTACAGTTATTTCTGAAATCTTGCAGATGCTCAGCATATACCTCTTAGGTCACAGTATAGTTATCAGAGGTAGCATTTCTACTCTTGGTAGTTGAAGTGGCAAGTTGCAGACCTAAGGTCACCTTAATTTCCTTGAGGATGGGAGGACAAGGTGACACAGAGTTCTTTGATTACCCCAGGTGTGAATGGTGAGTTGTACAGTATTGTAGCTTGTGTGTGTGTGTGTGTGTGTGTGTGTGTGTGTTGCCAAGGATGGAACTCAGAGCCTTGTCACTGAGCTGTGTTGTCAGCCATTTTTAATTTTGAATCAGGATCTTACCAAGTCTCTAAATGCTGGGATTACAGGAATGTGCCATCACACTGGTGGTATGGTAGCTTTTTGAAGGCATTCTTGCTTTTGGAACATTCTGTATGGTTATTTCCAGGTTGTGGTTCAGGACATACTGGGTTTGAGATGTGTTCCAGTCAATTCAGTAGATGCATTTGAGTAGGTAGAATGAAAACTGGGATTCAGAATGAGGATGACAACTTTGGTCTGTCATTTGTATTTGTGTTGAGAGGGGGTTCTTGAGATTGTTTTTAGGAGCGTGTATATGGAGAAGAGAGAAAGCTGAAGACCCTTAGAAAGCACTAACATTTAAGGATTTACAAAGGAGATGGAAACTTGGGAGAATCCACAGCAGCATGGGAAATGAAGGCATCTGGCAGAAGGGCACAGCCATCATGAGTGTCAAGGAAATTCTATTAGAGTAGATGATGCCACGGCTGCTGTAATCCAGATCTATGGAAGATGGTCAGGAGGGGAGGCAAGCTTTACGTTGGTTGGAAGAATGAAGATTTTTGTTTTAAAAAACATGTTAAGAGGGGAGAGAGGTAGAGTAGTCCTTTTGAGTGTCATTTCTCTCTATACCTGGATGCTTTGTGGGCTTCTTCATGTCTGGGTTGCCTAAATGTCTCTACTATTTGGGAGCTGCTCAGATGGGAATGGGAACCCTGAGTGCCTGGGATTGTGTCTGGCCAATGGCAGGATTCCTCTTGGGCTTGTAATCTGGAGTTCTCCTGTTTAATCCTTGCAACAGTCCTAGTTGACAGTTCTGTTTTTTGTGCACATTTAATAGATTCTAAAGAAATGCAGAATTAGGGCTGAGGGGACTTCTGTTTTGACTGGCTGTCAGGTGATAGCAAGGAGTCAAATCTTAAGTTAACCCAAAAATGAATGCTGCCCTTTTTTTTCTTTAAAGGGGGTAGATTTTTCTTACTAAATTTGTAGGCTGAAGGAAAGAAGTCATTTTGTACTGAAATATTAAGTATTAAGTAATGAATAATTAATTATTAAACAAGGAGTAGGTATCAAGCACAGTGTATTTCTATGTGGTGGGTCCTATTTATAGTACTCACTTTACAGGGAAGTAAGCAAAGGCCCAGTTGGGATGAGGCCATGGCATATATCCAGAACACAGAACCTAGCTGTTCTGACTCTGCCTTTTCAAATAATATACTGTATTTCTCTCAGGTGTGGTTGAAATTAGTAGAATTGGACAAGTGGTCTGAATTTATATTGTGGAAGTTGTAAGCATACTAGTATTTATTTGTCTGCTTGCTTGCATGCACATTACCTGATATTCTGCCAGGTACTGGAAAAGTTTATGAAGATCTCCCCCTTTCCTCAGGGAGCATCATTTGGCTAGATAGAGATACCAAACAGAATCATGGAAGAAGCTGCACAATATTGTGACTCTTTACCCACAGATGAAACAAGAAAGTCATTTTCTTCTTTTGGGGGTCCTTCCTGGGAGACAAGACCTAAGACCACTAGTGGGATCCCCTTTCCCCATGGTAAACATTATCATTGTGTATGTTCCTTTCACCCTGCCAGCTAGGAAGGAGTTTTGAAATATTTATTTTTTTGTTTGTTTGTGATGAAAGTGTGAAAAGGATCTTTGTATTTGGGCTAGTTTCCATTATCATCCCCTTCCAAAAGGAAAATTAAGAATTAGGAGATACGACCAAAGAATCTTTTTTTCTAGCAAAAAGCCTTTAAGCATTGATAGTAGGCTCTAGAACGTCTGTCAAGTATGGTGGTCTTTTTCCACATGTGACTATGTAAATTGAAGTTAAATAAAATAAAAGTTCATTTCTGCAGTTGCAGTAGCCATATTGTCAGTATGCAGTAGCCCAGACACAACATCCATCTACAACATTCTCAACACTGCAGAAAGTTCTGTGGAATGATCCTCTGGAGTCTTTTTTTTTTTTTAAGCTTTAATTGAGTTTATTGGTACATTTTAGGGATACAGTACAGTTACATTCATTGTTGGGATCTTGTACCTCTACATGACAAGTCTTGATTCTCATTTTTTCCCCTTGTCCCTGCCCTCCCTTCACCCCCTCCTCCCCTCCCCATCTACAACCACTTTATTTCCATCTTTTCATTATCTCACATTTTTTTCTTTTCCCTTATTACCCTTCCCCTATCCATCCCACCTTCCCTACTCCTTTAGCTCCTTTCTTCCCATTTCTAAATGTCAGTAATCTTATTAGGATCTTATGTATTATTGCAGATTATTCTTTAATTGTATTTTGTAATGTTTAAAGGAATGTAGGCAAATGAGTACTGTGCACTGCTGTCCAAAGTGCAGAAAGGTGAGTGCCTTGTATTTTGGATGACTATAAATAGATCAAGATCTGAAATAATTATTTTTGAAAACTATCTCTTATGTAACCAGCAGTATGCATTCAGTAATCTCAAATTAAAAATAATTACAAAAACAAGAACACAATATTGTAAGAAAAGATTTCTTTCCGTTAGGAAGCATTCTTTCAGGGCTCTGTCATGCTGTCTAAGGACCTTAGGAATAGGGAGTGTCCTGTCTGTCTCCCTCTCCCCCTTCCTCTCCTCCACTTCTACCCTCTCCCTCTGTCTCCCTCTCGCCCATCCCCTCCCTCTCCCCCTCCCTCCTCTACCCCCCTTTTGGGTTTTATTTGCTTATGCCTTTTTTCCCCCCTTGTGATGAGGATTGAACTCAGGGCTTTGTGCATGCTCAGCAAGTGCTTTAACTCTGAGCTGCATCCCTAGCCTATCCTCTTTTTCTTCCTTTCTCCTTTCTTTCTTCTGTTCCTCTTCCTCCTCCTTCTGCTGCAGGTGCTACTCCTGGCTCCCCCTTTCTTTTCTTTTCTTTTTTTTTTTTTTTGAGACAGGTTCTCACTGTGTAGTTCAGACTGATCGGGAACTCACTATGTAGTCCAGGTTGATCTCAGCCTCCCAAGTGCTGGGATTACAGGTGTGCACCACCACACCTGGCAATTTCCCCCCTTTTTTGGGGACAAGATCTCTATGCTGTCCAAATTGATCAGGAGCTCTTTGGCTGAAATGATCCTCCTGCCTCACCTTCCCAGATAGCTGGGATTACAGGCACATGCCACTGTGCCCAGCTCTACTTTTCTTAAAATAGAAGAGATATTGCTACTGTTTGGAATCCAGCATGTTGAAAGCTCTTTCACTGGATTTTTATAGATACTGAAAATACATGTAAGACTGGTTAGTGTTTTCTGCAGCATATGATTTTTATCTGTATGACCTGTTTATGAATTTTACTGTGGGGAAAAAATGGAATTGCTTTCATAAGATTGACTAAAATGTTTTAACTCTTCATAGCAGATGAGGCATGAAACAAATTGTCTAAAGGATACAAACCAAATTGTTGTACTCCTGTGTGTTTAGCTGGCTGGTACTATTCTGAAGGTGTGAGCCCAGCAGATAAATGTGTCATCGGCATAAATGTGTCATCAGCACTTTTCTCCCTTTCTCCTGCTTGCTTTCTCAGTTTGGCTTTGCTGAAGGACCTCACTTTGTGTCAAAAAATCACAGTCCTTCTGAAAGTGTTAGATCATGGCGCTGCCATGAGGAGTAATTAGGAAGTGCTGTGGGCTATGGTTTAAAAGAAATAAACATACTGTTTGCAAACATTTTAGTTCACCTCATCATTAGATGAAGCACAAATTTTTAGTGTCTTTGAAGCTTGATTGCCTGTAAAGGATGTCAGTAGTTCTTAATGCCCAAATTCTTTTCTAATAATTCAATGTGTATGTTCTGTTCAGAATAATACCCTGCTTTGTAGGATTTTGTAATTTGAATAATAATGCTTGAACTCACAGATAAAGAAGTGCTTAAGTTTTGGACTTTTTACTTTTAAAATAGGAAATGTTAATTTAAGAATTGCTAGAAGTATAATAGGGAATAGATTTTGGCTACTCTTTCATTTTTCTTTTTGAGGCAAAAATTTAGATTCTTAGGTTAGAATATCTTAAAATACAGCAAATAGAACATTATAGCTCTTCTAGCCCATCAGGGCTTTTAATTTCAAACGGAGGCCATAGCATGGCCAAAATAGTTGTTCTATACTGATTGTGAGGAAAGAAGTTTTAAATAATGAGAAAAATTATGTTTTGGTCTTATTTTTTGTGGTTAAATATTATTTAAGGTTTTTAATACTGTACTGAAGTGCTTTTAATATTTTATAAGTAAAAGAATACATGAATAGATGTAAATTTAGGTGTTTGAGTATGTATCACCTGTGTACTTGTGTATCTGTATGCATAGAATATTAATTGTAGTTAATATAGTTTACACATGTAGAGAACAGAAAAATCATAAGCTTGTCACACTAATAGAGCGGGTAGTATTTTTGCATTTTTCTGTATAGCTTTTATTCCTCCTAATGGGTGTATATGTGATGGTGAGCACATTTATCCATCCTTTCCTCCTTTTAATTAACACGTAGCAGATAGCATCAGATATTTGTAAAGCATGTAATAAATTGATTATACAACCGCAATCAACTGTGCTTTCTTTTTTTTCCAAGTGACATATTGGACGGACTCTAGTATGTAGAGATGATTGAATTTTTTGCATGTGATCTTGTATCTTTATTAAACCTTTTCAATGAAGATTTAAGAACCAACAGTTTAAGGAATGTAGACCATATTTATGAAGTTATATGATAGAAATACTTGTGTATTTCCTTTGAGTTTTCACTTATTCAGAAGAAAAAGATCTTGTGAAGATCATAGTGGCTGGTACTTGCCTTTGTTAGAGGGCACCAGAACATTTTCTTGCTTTGCTGTCATGTTTGAGCTGTCTAACTGTAGCTTTTTGTCTTCATCTTTCTGCATACTTACCTTATACTTCCCTAGACCTCATTTGGCTTTTGTTTTTACGTGTATTTTGATTTTCCTCCTTTCTCTTAAGTGAATGTCCTGTTTTTGCTTTCATCATGTTCTTTTTTGCTTTCATCTCACCCCATCCCCTTTCTTGGTCTAGTTCCTTTTCTTTTCTTGGTCCAGTTCTTCCTGCCCCTCCTCATCAGGTGGATGCATATTCTGCCTTGGGTGGGTTTTCACTTTACATTTTTCTGTTTGTCTGCTGTTACCTATTGCCAGTCGCATGAACAATTTGGTATCTTTTCATCTTTTATAAGCAGCCTCATTTTTTTTTCATCTGCAAAATAGGAACAGCAGTACCTAATTTTTGTAATTGTTATGGGAACCAGCTTAGATGACATATACAAAGAATATAGCACAGTTTAAAACAGTGTCCATTAAGTGTTACCAACAGCAGGGGTAAAAGTCGTAATTCAGAATTTCCTGATAACAACAGAAATGTTTCAGAAGAAAGCCACTGAGGGCTGGGGATTTAGCTCAGTAGTTCTGCTGCTTACCTTGCAAGTGGAAGGACCCAAGTTCTATACCCAGTACCAAAAAAAAAAAAAAGAAAGCCACTTGATATTGGCCTGAATCAGGGGCATTATCATAAAGAGCTTTGTGGATCACGGGAAGAAGATTATAACTTATTCTATAAACAGTAGAAAACCCTGAAAAATTTTATCACTAGGTGATCTTATTACCAGGAGATGTGATTTGGTTGGCTAAAACCCTCCAAAACAAAACAAAAAATGAAGCCCTTTTTATGTGTTACAGTCTCTATCTTTTTTTCTCTTGAAACTATAAAATTTAAAGATTGGGTGATGTTACTAACTGCAAATATTTATGATGTGACATGTAATTAGAACAAGAGTTTAATAAATGCAACACAACAACATCTTGCTAAGCTTCGGTACCCTCCAGACAAACCCTTAAATGCTTAAATGATCATTGCTTATTATAACTGCATTTTTTTACTTATGTTACAGAACACACTTCCCTAAATGTACCCTAAATCTTTCTAGGTGCAGATAGGTTTTCTGGGGGGAACCCTTGTTTTTCTGAGAGTGTGGTCTTGGCTTCTTGGATTTGAGTCTTCAGGCACATCTGACATAGACATTGCTTTCAGTGTCCTTGCTAGACTGGTTATTTAGGGAGGATGTAGACAGAAGGGATTCAGTCCACCTGACTACCAAGCTCTGCCGCTTACATTTTATAAAATGAGATGATTACAGTCCTTAGGTTCTGGGGTGGTTTTGAGGGTTGAATGGGGGAGATAGTATGTTAAAGCATGTAGGAAGGATTCTCTCACGTTGACTAAGATTACTATCACTGCTGCTACTAGGAAGCTTATCTGTGGGCTGGTGAAAGTTTGCCTGTAGGAGTGTTCTCTCTGTTTTTAGAGGTCTTACCAGAAAAAAATTTTTATTTACATGTTACCTTTGCTTTTTTTCCAGTTTCTTTTCTGGGGTGAAAGGGAAGACTCACATTTTACAACTTTGGAAACTTATGATGTGATTTTTTTTTCTAGTTTCGTTTCTAATTTACATAATGGCCAATCTGCCTCCATCACTTTTACTAAATTATGTTCTATTTTGGGTCCCTAAATCCATTTTTTTTTTGGTACTGGGGATGGAACTGGTCCTTGCCCTTGCTCTTGGGAGCCAGGCGGCAGAACCACTGAGCTAAATTCCGGCCCTGGGTCCCTAAATCGTAAGCTATAAACATTCTTGACCTTCTGTTTCTTTGTCTGTTAAATAGGGATTAAGTAGTCTTCCATGAATGTGCACTGTCTAGGTTCTCCATAAATGATAAATTCACATACAGCACATTAAATAAACTTTGAAGCATTTTTTAGAAGGAAAGGCTCACTTGTTTTTGGAAAGTGCTTCTTGTTTCTGAGGTGGGGATACTGCCTTCCCTTCCCTGGGTAGAGCAGATTCTTTCTGTGCTTGCCTCATTGCCTGGGGACTGGTTTAGAGGCATCCCTCTTTCAACTGGCCTTTTGTCTTGAGAGCACTTTTCCCATGAAAATAAATTTCACAGGCTTTTTTAGAGCATTGCTTTCCACCCAAAGTTGAAATATAGATTGTTTTATTTTATAATGATAATTTCCAAAGTGCTTCTCTAGTCCTCACACTAACTTTGGGAAGTTTGATTAAAATTCCTGTCTTATACAGTGCTGTATAGACAAGGTATAATATTACAGCGTGTCAATACAGCACTGTATATATAGGCTGTATAAAGATGTACAGAACCATACCCCCCCAAATGACGGGTTGTAAATCTGAGCAGTGGGTCATAAGTCCAAACAGTCATTAAACCTGTTGTTAAATGAGGAATGCCTATATATGGCAGAACTGAAGCACATTGTCTTGGTTAAGGATACAGCAGGGATTTATACTGGATTTTGTGACCAGGTTTGGCCAAAGTACCATAGTTTACCAACTTCTGAACAGTATGCACCACTTCTTTACAGTTTTCATTCAAAACTTGCATGCTATTCCCACCTGGTGTCTCTGTTTATACAGCTCTGTATTCCTTAGGATCTTGGTTTAAGAAACAACACTTGGCTAGCATGGAGTTAGGAGGACTTTAGATTATCAGATGAAGAACCTGGGGTCCAGAGAGAGAGAGAGTGTGTCATCCAGCTTTGAAAATGTGTGAATAAGAAACATGGACATCTTAAGCCAGGCTTCTTAATTCTCTATTCAATAAGTGTCTTTAATTTTTCACTTCCTTTCATTTATTTGAGGTTCTTTTGTACTCCAGGCACTCAGTCAGTTCCTTAAAAATTTCCCCAAGTTTTGAGTTTTATTCTTTTTGTTGTTAGTGCATGTTATTTATACAGAATAGTGTTTTTTGCTTTTGCGTATTTGTAAATGCATGTAATGTACGTCTATCATTTTCACCCTTTTCCCATTACCTCCTTTCCTCTTCTCTTCACCCTTGATTTTTGTTTTTTTTAAATTAAAAAAGTATAGTATGTGAATACATTTTCATCATAAAAGATTCAACATTGGCAAAAACATGTATATTGACAATTTAAAATGTCTTTACAGCTGGGTGCAGTGGCACGTGCCTTTTAGGAGGGTAACACTATCCCAGGTAAGTTCATGAGAACTTGTCTCATAGTAAAACAATTTTAAAAAAAGAAAGGATGTAGCTCAGTATAAAGTACTTGCCTAGAATGTGTGGGGCCCTGGAATCAATCCCAAGGAAGGGGGAAATTTTCTTTTACTGTTTTCCAGAATGTTAAATATACTTCTTTCTAGTCGACTTTTTATTTTAAAATATTGCATGTGAACGTACACAATGATATAAACAAACATGTATACATAAGATCATACTTCTGTATATTTATTCTTCCACTGATTTTTCCCCCCTTCTGGAACCTCTTTTGGGTACATCCTAGTGGGTCTGCCTTTTTTCTTTGGACTTTTTTTATGGGGTGGATAGGAAAGATTCTCAGTATTGCTTATTCTGTGGCGTACCTTATCATTTTGGAAGTCACCTTCTATTGAGGCAGCGGACAGGAGGACTTGCCTGGAAGGGTTAGTTTAGGGTCTTTAGTCCAATCTCTGTGTGACATTCATTTTCTTTTTAAAGAATTGGGTATTGAATCCAAGTGGTTTAGCACTAAGTAAGCTATACCCTCCCCGTTTTTTGTTTAGAGACAGAGTCTCACTGAGGTACTCCAACTGGCATAGAACTTGTGACCTGTCTGCCTCAGCTTCCCTAGTAGCTGAGATTACAGATACTAGCCATGATACCCTGATGTGACATCATTTTCTAAAAGCCTTAGCTGTAGTACTGGGTATTGCCAGGGTTTTTACCAGAGTGTAATACAAAAATGCAAGCTGTCAAAGGCAGACACAGACATTTCAAAGTGTAAAGAATTCAATAATTGAAATTTCAAAAGTAATTGTTAGAAGATGCAGGCATTTCTATTTCGAAGGCATCAGATTTACTTTATTTTGCTGATGTATATCATTTTCATTATATCTAGTTAGCTTTAGAAATAAGATTGGGGAGAAAAGAAAGGAGGGTGTATGGTGGTATAAAACAGATCTTGAAGTAAGCTAGTTTTTATACTTTTTTAGGTGCATACTAACTAGATAGCCAATTCAAATGTAGGTTATAACTTTTAATAATACCTCTTGAAGAAAAAAGGAACCTTCACCTTTTGGCAGTCGACTCTGTGGTGCTCTTGTGGGCCTAGGCCCCACCCTAAACTTATTGTGAACCAGATTGGCTAAAGTCAGTTCTCTTCTAGTCTGCATACCATGGATTGCTTTGGAATCATACCTTTTTCCCACTCATTCTTTTTTTATAATTGCATTTTTAAATTTTCATTTGAATTTTTAAAAATGTATCTCAAGTGTACCAGCATTTCATAAAAAGCTCTTTGTGTAATCTGTATATCATATTCAAGTTGAAAATAAGAATGCTGTCTGAGTTGTTAATAAACACTTATTCTTTAGTTGTATAAATTCTTTACTTTATTTTAAAATACAAAGCAGTATTCTGCTTTTTGCTGCTTTTGATGAAAGGAAGCTTTTAAAAAAACATTTTTAGAGGCAGTAAAATCTTTGATTAAAAACAGTGTTAAGAATTTTTATTTCATTGGGCTTTGGGAGAAATATTTTAAAGTTTGCACAAATGAGTTTGTTTTATCTTTATGATTCTAAGTTAATCAAGTTACATGGGTCTGGGCCTGGGATGTAGCTCAGTGACGCAGCACCTGCCTTGTATGCACAAGGTCCTGAGTTCAGTCCCAGGTACCCCCCCAAAAAAACAAAAACAGTTACATGGCTCTGAAAATCTGAAATATTATTTTTTAGAGATGTAAAAATTTGTTGTATCTGTTTTACTCAGTTGCTTTACTGTTACTCTTTGAAAAGCAAAACACCCATGGCCTAGCTTTAAGTTCTGATGTCTTATTTTTGGCCTCCTTTTGTTGCTTTGTGGCACCTGAAGGTTGAATCTGTTGCATTCTGTGGACTGTTGTGCATTGTCACACCATGACCGACCTGATTACAAAGCAAGCAGCACATGATGTCCACATAAAGTCTTTTGGCCCTTGCTTCATATGCTTGTGAAAGATTTGGCCATTCTGTATGCAGGATTTTTAATGGGATATTGATATTTTGCTGATCTAGAAACCTGTGCATAATTAAGCTTTCTTAAAAAAAAAGAAATTTTACACTTAAAGTTTTAACCCCATTTTAATTTCAAGATCTAGGTGAAACATAATCCCTGGAGTGTTCTTTCACTATTGCAGTATAATTTTTTCATATAATACATGATTTAGTTGGAAACAAATTAGCAACAGCATGCTTAAAGGATGCAATTTAATAAACAGGATTTTAGAGAAACCTAATCAGAATTGTAAAATACTAGTGAGTTACTTGCATTTAATGGAATTGCTAGGTTAGTTAGATATAGCTTTTAGATATAAACTTGGACAGATCTGTGACATCATTGTTAAGAACATCAAAGGGGTGAAGTCAGGCATTGTGGATCTATAATCCTCTGGAGAGTGAGGCATGAGGATTGCAAGTTCAAACCCAGCCTGGACAATTTAACAAGTTTATACTCTGTCTCAAATGGGGGTGGGGTAGAGAGAGGGAGAGGGAGAGAGGGAGGCGGGGGAGAGAGAGACAGAGACAGACTCTCTGCCTTGAGTTTGTTGGTTCATTCAGAAGTGGTTCAAAAATATCCTTTTTTTTCAGATCACTGGTCTAAGGCCAAGTAGAAAATGGTGCTAACTGGCTGTAGCTTGTGACTTGGTGTCCCAAATTAAGGACAGCATGCTGGGCAAAGCCAGCTCTTTGAAGCTGGGCAGTTTGTTATGTGGTCAGACAGCATGACAAGAGCAAAGAGATGCAGCCTTAAACTTGAGTATTTAAGCAATCACCTGGGCAACTAGTAAGGCAGATCACCAAGGAATAGGATTGCAGGATGCATTGGAGATTGGCAGGTGGCAAAAGGCTCTGATTTATAGACCCTTTGCTGCTTACACTTGCAGTTTAGACAGTGAAAACTAAACAGCTACCTATTTTAAATCATTGTCAACAGATAGA
The DNA here is from genome assembly GCF_012274545.1 of Fukomys damarensis. Classification (NCBI taxonomy): domain Eukaryota; kingdom Metazoa; phylum Chordata; class Mammalia; order Rodentia; family Bathyergidae; genus Fukomys; species Fukomys damarensis. Next base: position 27,335,059 of record NW_022900926.1, on the reverse strand, counting down.
CAGATATGCATTGCACTATTACATAGTTTCAATTATTTATTTGTTTGTTTATTTATTTATTTATTTTTGATACTGGGGCTCGAAATCTGGCCCTTGCACTTGCGAGGCAGACAGTGGAATCACTGAACTAAATTCCCAGCCCCAGTTTCAATTATTTTTGATCACTTATTTTCAGTCCACAGGTTTGTGCATGCTTTCCTATATTGGTATCATTGTTAGTATTTCTGTTTTTTTTTTAATGAGTTAGAATTTAGGTTGGCCTCTAAGTGCATTTTAGTTGCCATATTAAAATGACACGTACAGTGCTAGGTTCTAGGTATGAAAGGTAGTAGCTGCCACTTACTGCAGCCCTCCTTCCCTGTGGCACTTCCTGGTTTGATTGATTGATTAATTTAGAGTCATTGTCTTGCTGACCTTGAACTCACTCACTATGTAGCCCAGGCTGACCACAAACGTTTCCTGCCTCATCCTCAAGAGCTGGGATCATAGGAATGCCCCACAATTTACGGCCCCATTTTATTTTCTAGAGGATGACCTAGAGGTCTGTAGAAGTTGAGGAAGTTGCTTTTCTCACATCCTCCTCATGGGGGAGCCAGAATTGGGTCCCTGCTCCTTGTGTCTCCATCCCAAAATGAAGGCTGCTTTTTTTTTTTGCTTTGTAGATCATCTCGTTTAATTAAAAAAGCAGTCCAAGACACAAGAAAACAAAATTGCAACCAAAGTGCCTAATATTGTAATAGATATTTCTTCTTAGGGTTCTGTTTGTGTTAAGGCTTCTGGTTAGTGAAAACATCGGAATACCAATACCACCATTTTGAGCAGTGAGTCCTACCTTTATTTAGGTTAGGATCAAAACTTGCTTGAATGTGGGAACAAGGAGCAGCTGTGTGAAATGCATATAACTTGTACTAACTTGTGATTAGTTTTCTTTTGCCACATAACAAATTTAGTGACTTACCTTATTGTGTCATACTTTATTATCTAAGCGTGTCTGTGGGTCAGGAGTCTAGGCAGAGCTCAGCTGCCCACTGTTTAGAAGTGTTTAGAAGTGCTGTATTGCATTCTCTTTTATAGGAATGACAAGGCAAGGCTTCTGTAGCTTGTTGGCAGAAGTATTCCTTGTTGTCGTGGAATTCTGAGTAACTTGTTTTCAGTGCACCAATGAAGGGAGGCTCTTTGTCAAGCTCTACTTTCTTTTTTTTGTTTCAGTTTTAATTTTTTTATTAGTCCATGTTTGCAGTATATAATGATTACATTCCTGGTAGGGATGTGGTACATGTACATGACACATTTTTTCTCACCCCCTTCCTTTCCCCTCCCTACCCCTCCATTCTCTTGGTCATTTTCTCTTGTGCAAATAGGGAGTGTTTGCAAAAAATAGGTAAACACTCCTCTATTTTCCTATTATCTATCTCTTATTTTGCTCTTTATGTGTATTTTGGGTTTGTCATATAAAAGAAACCATGCCTATTATAAAAGCGGCTGTTTCCCTCCTTTTCCAAATAGACTATTATAGGGCCGGGGATTTAGCTCAGTTTTTCCCCTGCCTGCTTCGCAAGTGCAAGGTCCTGAGTTTGATCCCTGGTACAAAAAAAAAAAAAAAAAACAAAGAACATCCAAATAGAGTATTATAATCCTAAATGTACATTTCCAAATGTACTTTCACACTGGCATTCTTGCCTGTTTGTGCAGCATCCATTTTCATTGTGTAAAGTTTTTTGTACATTTTTGCAGTACATCATGATTACTTTCATTGTGGGGACTTGGTACATAAACATAACATAATACATTTTAATTTTTTACTCCCCCCCATTTCATTGCATCCATTCAATTTTATCTTTTGGAATTACTTCTCTCACTGATTTTGGACATATTGTAGTTTTTTGTACTTGATATGCATCTGACATTCTGAACCCTGTTCTAAACAACTGTTGTGGCTCAAAAGTATCTCTGGACACACATTCTTTTTTTGTTGTTGTTGTTGTTTGTTTTTTTGTACCAGGGATTGAACTTGGGTCCTTGCTCTTGCGAGGCAGGTGGCGGAACCACTGATGTAAATCCCTTGCCCTGGACACACATTCTTGGTGCTTCTCTCAGAGAATCAAAGCCCTTTGTAAATATTAACCTTATCAGTGCCTCAGCGTGAGCCAAATGAACAGTGGCAACTGCTGGTTACTCAGAAGGGGGGTTACAAGTAGTACAGGGACTGAGGAGGGCCTGCCCTCCCACCCAAACATAAAGGTGTGCATGCTGGTCAGACTGTGCCTAAATGTTCCCTAACAGTGGGTGATTGCCATGTTTGTCATTGGTGCAGAGGTGGATGGTGGTGGTGAGGTGGACAGGATGTGCCAATTAATTCTCTTTACCAAGCCAGTAAATAAAACATTTTTGATTATAAGATAATAGAGTGAATTTGTATGGTGATCCTTCCTTTTAAAGGAATTCTGTGGATGTACATGGGAGTCAAAATTCAAGTGCTGAAAGGAAAGTAAAATACATCTGGCCTCCAGAGGAGGCCTCTTTTCAATTCAAAGTGACCCATTTAAAAGTGGCCCTGTTTGGAATTGGATCCAGTGGGGATTGTTTTAAATCAGTCATCCCTGAATACTCAGGAAGTTATTTTATGCCTTTGAAATGAATCAACTTATGGTCAGCCCTGCTTTAGTGCAATGGTGAGGTTGTGGAAGTGCAGCTCTGAGCTTGAGGGGCAAGGCACCAGGTCACTGATATTTAGGAACCTTTGAAGAATTGGGTATTCTTTCTGACAAAGCATAATGGAAAAGCCAGTTTGATGCTTACCTGGGTACATTTGAAATATTATTTTAATGGTAAAACAGTCTCACTTTTCAGAGAATCATTGGTACTCAGTAATTTAAAAAAAAATACCCTCGTTCATCCCTTGTTGTATAGTACTCTTATCACTTTATTTTACATGAAATCTTTTATATCCTAATATCTCGATTGCAAGGACAGGTTTTCAAGACTCATCAATTATCAATGGAATATTGCATAGTAGCAAAAATTTAAATAAGCATGTATCTAACAATAGATTTTCAAATACTTTTGAAAGGTGAATTTATACTTAATATTAGTTTCATATATGCTGAAAATGCATATATTTTAATATCTTGGTCATAAATTCCTAAATTTTCTGGCCCCTTTGTTTTTATTGGAAAATACAAGAAAGGAAAAGTGTGGGAAATCGAAATGGTGGGCAGTAGAGAAGTGGTCTGCCAATTTGAGACAGTGCTATGTTTTATCTTGATATTGCTGGAGCAAGGTGTATATTTTGTAATATAGGTCAGAGCTTAACTCTACTGGTAAATCTGTGTTTTTACATCTAGATATTTTAAGACAATAAAAATTCTGATTCCCTGAACTGTAGATTTGATATTCATTTTTGGCAGGAGGATGTAGATCTGAGTTTAAGGATCATGAAACACTTAAAGCTTTTGGGTTGAAGAGTGTAATATGACTTCTTTGATTTTTCTCCTTTATTCCTTTCTCCCTTCACCCATTTTTAAAATAGCAGTGCTTTTCATACTGTCAACATTTCATGTTGTGACACCCTACTCAGAAGTTATGACAGCAGGGTAATGATAGCAACTGCCTCCTGAGAATCAATCAGGCAATTAATTTTGTAAATGAAATGCTGATTATACAGAGCTTCATATGAGAGGCCCAGTGATTAAAATCAATTTAACAAATTGTTTCAGGTGGGACTTGATTAATAATTTGCCATAAATGCTAAGGCTATATGACCAGCATACCTTACTTCTGTTACTATCCAGGTATATATACATATCTGAAAGCAAACTGTTCTTAGCTATGTAGACTAAGTAGAGCTTTATGTTCTTTATACTTTGTCTAGACCTAGCCAACAATGAAATGGAATGCATCATTATATTTTTATATCGTCTTAGTTCACATTTGCATGTGTTCTACTTAAAAAGTAGTTAACTAAGGCAGGATTGAATTCACTAAGTTAAACAGGCCTTTTTTCTGTATAGAATGTTTTACACTTTTCTTTTGGTAACCATGTTATGAATCTTAAAGAGCAGCATGCACTTTTTAGACATTTTCCATTCTTTATTATAGTAATACCAATCAGTGTAGCTTGGGAAATATTGTAAGGATACTAGAAAGAATGACATAGCATGGAAATAAAAACATCTGTGTTTGGAGCATTATAATATGAATCAAAGAGAAGTCACATTTAGAATAGGAGACACAGTTGGATGTCTTTCTAGCATTCATACACTAAACATTTATTAAATGCCTGTCACAAGCCAGACTCCATATCAGGTTTCATAATTGTTATTTATGATTGACACCTCTAGGAAGCTGGTACAATAGTACTTAGAAGATGACTTGGAAAAAGTAAGGGTTTAGGCACACTTCGGTTTCTTTTTTTTTAATTTTTGTAAAAACTAATAGCAACACTACTGTGTTAGAAGTTGGGGTTATGAAAAGAATTATGATGAACAAATACTTCTCACCTAAAGAAGCTAATTGATGAGAGAGACACATAAACCTAGAGTTGTAGTTGGCTGTGAAGTAAGAGTTGTGGCAAATGATGGGAATCCTGAGAAGTAAGAATATTTTATGCAATGTACTTTATAGGGATCAGAAGAGAGTTTCGGGTTTACAGAGTAGCCAGAAGTGTGTTGGATATGGGGCTGGTATTTTAGACTTGAAGTGGAGTTGTGTTTTGGGGCATGGGCATGGAAATGTGCAAGAGAGCTGGGCTAAGACCACTGAAGTGGCAGATGTGGCACCTTGAGGTGAGCCTGGCTTACACTTTTATATCTGGGTTTTGACTTCTTTAAGGCAATTTATAAGATTTCTGGTCAAAGAATGATGCAGAAAGGAGAAATGATACCATGGCATTTGATACCATGGCATTTGGCAGATCTGTTAGGGAGGAGGAATAATTCTAGAATTACCGAATGTTAGAACTTCAAGGAGATTCTCCATTCAGCTCATCTCATCTTCCCCATTCTCTCAAGCCTGCAGACTCAGCCCTAAAACAGGACTGTAATAGTCTCTGATACTTCTTTGAGCACCTACTCCTTCCGTGTATTGTGTTGTTTCTTATCTACTTTGTACTAAGAATTTCACTGGAAGTAGGCACTGTTATTAAGCTAACTTTTCCACCTAGGAAGCTGAGATTAAGAGAACTTGTGGGATCTGCCCAAGCTAATACAAGAAATGGCAAACCAGGTTGTAGGCCGGTAGTGTTAACACAGGCCATGGGCCCAATGCAATCTACCCTCCCAAAGCTTTGGAAATTCCTCCATCTAGAGTTGGAGATTTAGATGTAATGCTCCTATTTGCTTAGCTCCTAGCAAGCTCCTAGACTGTTAATTAGTTGACTGTTTCTGAATTAATCTCAGAATCCTTTATTTCCTCAGAGGTTCTGTCGACTATGGCTTTGGGATAAAGTCTGTACTGAATTTACTGAAAATCACAGTTGTGTTTCCAAGTATCTACTTTTCTTTTTTTTTTTTTTCCTGGTACCAGGGATTGAACTCGGGTCCTTGTGCTTGCAAGGCAGGCCACCGAACCACTGAGCTAAATCTCCAGCCCATACTTTTCCTTCTTTTAAACTGGAGTACCTGTCAGACTACCCCCTGCCCTATGAGCCTTGGTCATGTTTCAGCCTTTCTGTATAGGAAAGCCAGACTCACATGGGAAAAGTGGCAATCACAGAAGCATTTCTTGAAACTTGTCAAAAAAAAAAAAAAAAAAAAACAAACAAACAACCGACCAACCAAACAAAAAAAACGGTAGAGTTCTGGCTTGAATGAGGGCACATTTCGTACTTCTACAGGCTAGTTTGTGATTTAAAAAAAAGGCATAATGCAATAATGTAAACCAAAAGATAATATGTTGACTATAATAACCTAGAAAGGTAATTTGTGGGAACAAGAATAGTTCTTACCCCCCCACCCCAAGTTGTTTTTAAGGACTTAAAAAATGTAATTGAATATATATCTTTTATATACATTTTATGAATTTCATTGCTTTAGGGGACGGACCCTCACCTTAAACTTAGAACATATGCCTCTTTTTTTGTCCTGAATATTCTGTATCATAGATTTTAGTTTTGTTACTTCTCTATGTTTACACCCCCCTTGTTTTCTTTCCTTTTCTTAGCCTCTTTAGGTTTAAGTCTGCTAGAGTCTCAGGGACTTTGCCCAGTTGTGGCTTTCACTTCTGAGGAGCTGGGAGATCCCCTTGTAGAAATGAAGTGTAGTAGTACTCATTTTGGTTGTCATTTCTCCCTTGTCTCTTTTATTTTGCCTGTTATTAGTTTTTATTTTGAAATAATTTTAAATTTATAGGGAAGTTGCAAGAATAGTAATTACATACCATAGTCTGATAGATAAAATTTTAACATTTTGCCACATTTACTGTATTATTCTGTCTGTACATTCTTTTGTTAATCCATAAAATATATTCTCAAAATCTTTGAGAGTGAGTTGCATACACACTATCCCTCTATTCTTTAATTTTTTAGAATATAGTTCCTAGGAGTAAGTGTGTACTTACATACCTCAGTGCAGTTATCACTGTCAGGAAATTAAAACTTGATAGAATACTTGAACTTAACTCCAAGTTGTAATTTTTACCCATTGTTCTAATAAGTGTCCATATAGTAATATTCTTTCCTTTATTACAGGGTCCTATTTAGACTTATATTTTTCAATTTGTTGCCCATGTTTAGAATAATTTCACTTATGTATTAGTCATGTTATTTTTTTCTTTGAACAGTCATATTAAATGAGTCAGTATCCATGGTATGATTAACATACACAGTAGATGTTTAAATGTAAAGAATTTATTACAGTAAAAGACACATTAATATTCCCCTTTATTCTATCTTTTTTTTTTTTTATTTTTATTTTTTGGTACTGTGGATCGAACTCGGGTCCTTGCGCTTGCAAGGCAGGCCACCGAACCGCTGAGCTGAATCCCCGGCCCTGTTATCTTTCTTGCCACTTTCTGAATGCAGTACTTTAGACTGCTTGACCATCTGGACATCTTACAGTTTCTAAAACAGTTCTGAATGTCCTTTTTCCTGAGTGTCTTTAAGAGGTATGATCCAAAGTACAGTGAATGCTGCTGCTGAGTGTATCCAAAAGGAAAGCTTTTAAAAACATTACACAATGTGTGTGCATCCACTTTATTCACTGGACCTGGCGCTATGCAACTTCTGGCTCATCCTCAAAGTTAAGCTTACCATGAAAGGTGCACATTTTGAATCGGTTTAGGGCATTGAGGCAGCCATGACAGTGCAACTAAAGTGGACTTCCAGTGAAATTGGACTTCCAGAGCTGCTTTAGAAAGTGCTAAGAATGATGGGACAATATGTTCAAAGTGAGGGGGGAGTATTTTGAGGGGGCTTAATGGCAATCTATCTTTCACTTTTTAAAAAAAAGATATAAACACTCACCAAATTTTCTGATACTTTTACTTAATTAGAGCTCTGATAAAGTAGTTCCTTATAAAGACATATCTCTGAAAAGCACTTTAAAGCCAGGGGCTGGTAGCTTGTGTGTCAGTATAGCATATACTCTTTTTTCCAGAAATAGGCAAATCAGTTGGCAGTTTTTATTGGCATTTTCTATAATATAGTTTTAAAGTTCTTAACTTTAAAAATTAGTGAAATGTAGGGATGGCTCAGTGATAGAACATACATGTGCAAGACCATGAGTTTGATGGTAAGTTTGTGAGAGATGTGATGGCAACCTGGCAATAGTGAGGATTGCAGGAGAAATCAGTAACTTTTCTGGTTTCAGATACAGCTCTGATGCATCTTTGAAACTGTTTTTCCATGCAAATCATACTTAAAAGTCTTTGTGGTTGACTCTAATGGTTATTTCCTCTTAAAAGTTGGGAAAATTGAGGCTTAGAGCTTGTGAATAACTTAACTAGCATTAAATAGCTATTTAGGAGCAGCAGAGAGAGTTGGATCCAGGCCTGCCTGACGAGAAACTTGGTATTCTTTCTATTGTGCTAGATGTGGCAAGTTGGTTTCTGCTTGTCTGTGCAATGTAATAATTGATAATGACTGCTGCCTGCAGCTCCACTGAGCACTTGGGAATTAGTGCTGGAATTGATTAGCAATGTCTGTCTCTGCACAGTCGTGGAAGAGTGGAAGGTTTCCATGCCTCACAGAGGCTATTCTGGCATTATACTTCCCTCTGATAATGTTGGTGCTAAAAATCTGTCCTCTTTAAAAGCCTTTTATGGCTGGGTGCAGTGTGCATACCTGTAATGCTAGCACTGTGGTAGACTGAGGCAGGAGAAACACAAGTTCAAGCTTAGCCTGGGCAACTCAGTGACTTAGCTGATATGCAGAAAAGTCTGTTGTGGCTTTTCTTGGCACCACAGAGCTGCATATAGTCGGAAGAAATTTGGCATGTTTACACAAGTCTTCCTTTCTTGTTTTAGATCTGGGTTTTTAAGGAAGATACACCATGTTATTCCTTTCTTAAGTAAGGGCCTGCTAAGGGGCTGTCACTAGTGACATATTAATATGAACAGTATTAATGCTTAGAGATGTAAATGTTAGAAAATGACAAAGTCATGAAAAAAGCATAACAATTTTTAGGGGGCTGCAGGATAACAAATTTTAGGGAAAATGGAACCACATTCCATTACTATTTTAATATTTCTTTTAGATATAATTTACTTTTGAAATAAAGAATATATATGTACTTCACTTGTTCATAAAGTTCCTACATTTGCTAAATTAAGTTTAAAAATATGTTTTAGTCAAACAGTAATTTACTCATTGAATTAATTTACAAACAGTTAAGCTTTGGGGGATTCTGCTAATAATAGGTTTTGCCAATTTATAAAAATCAGATAAAAACTGGTAAACTCAGATAGGCTTACTTTCTGAACTTATTCTAAAGCATATAGATTATAGCTATAAACAGGCTCAGTATTGGTTTTTCCCTACTTCATCATTCATTTTGCTGTGGGACAGTCTAGGTAAAAAACATATTTATCAAGTAGGAATACAAATAAATATCATTGCAGACTTTTAATTAGTCCTCTGAAGGAGCAGCACAAGGGTTTTCTGAGAGGATTTTGCTTAAGACTGGTGTTCTGGGAGTGCTTCTCTGAGGTCATCATGTTGGAGCTGAGGTCTGCTGGACAGCAGAGTTGGTGGAAGTAGTCACATAATTATATTTGAAGGACCAGTGCTAGGAAAGTGTGTTTTCTCTAGAGCCCCATGGAGGCTGTTGTAGTTGGAGGAATGGGTATCCAGCTAACTGACTTGGGGAGGAGTTGGCATGATGGAGAGGGAGAGAAGTGATCAGAGTTTGGAAAAGTTGGATAATGGGCAGAGGATCCAGGCAGGAATGTTGGGTGGCAGTTGGGTGTAGAACTCAGGCTCAGAGGAACCAGCTAAGGGAGACGCAGGTATATGGGGAGGTAATGAAGCCATGGCTTGCATGAACTTGTAGAAAGTGAAGATTTGTCTGTAGTAATGCATGATTCTTTGCTTCTTGTACTTATTGACCATTAAAAAAGTATACATTCTAGGTAGAATGCTGCTGTTAAAAGGCCATTCTGTATTGAGGAAGCTATTCCTTTTTCTTCTGTTCAAAAAATGTTATTCAAGCCAGGGATTTTACTAAGTGCTGGGTATGAAAAGATGATGAATAAGACAACCTTTTCATCTTTAAGAGTCTGCAGGGGAGACAAGAAAATAGATTAAATTATTGAGTGATTTTGCTGACTTCAGTATACTAATTTGTTAAGAGAAGAAGAAAAGAGATTTAGGAAGCTCTTGCTATGTGATAAATCCTGTGACGTCTCATTTAATCCCATGGCAGAACTGTCATGATGAGTGTGACTGTTTTCTATTAATGGTGAGCCTAAATTTCATAGCTTGCAAGTAGTATACTTAGAATTCATATCCAGGTTTGTCTGACTCTAAAACCTGTGCCACTTCCCTTATGTCTTGTTGCTAAAAGTTCTGTGTTTCTAATGTTTGGACTGCTTATTTTGTATATTAGAGAAGATAAAGGAATTTGAAGTTCTTGAAAGATTGTCACCCAAAAGCAAATATGGCAGGTCTTCTGCTTGTACACAAGAGTAAAAAGTGGTGAAGGTGTTTTGGGCTCAGTGGAAAATCTGTTGATGAAGATCATCTTCTAGATGCTGATGCCTGGATCTATGTAAATCTTTATGAATGGCTTCAGTTGTCAGCTTTAGGCTCTGTCTTCTTATACTTGTACAGTACTTTTATATCAGTGGAGTAGATGAAGAATTGAATGAAGTACTATGCTGATCTCATTGATGGTTGCTAAAATACATTAATATGTTGGATGTCAGAATCAGGATCTGAAAAAATAGTTATCAGGATATGAACAGTGACCTAAATAAAAACATTGGAAATAAGCAGAAATAAGCAGAGATAAAGAGAAACCTCTGGTACTAGGGTCACTAATCTATCTGATGTGAGATAGGGGAAGTGGGGTTTAGTCACAGCCTATGGAGAGGTGGGAATGGCATGAGAGTGCAGAGATCTTATCTAACCCTAACCCTAACCCATTGGTACCAATGTAGGTTCTAGAAAAAGGTAATCAAGAACCTGGCCATACTAGCTTTTGTTTTAGGGGACTAAGAATGGCATATTTCACCCAGAAAAGGGAAATAGCTATAGCTGTTTCAAATAATCTGCTAAAGGACCAAAGTAGAAACCTATGGGTATAAATTACTAAGAACTAACTTTGTAATATAGGAAGAGGGAATCCATAAACTTCATGGTTATAGACACTTTGAGGAGATTCATCATACAGCAGTGTGTACCACTGAGTTTCTTCTCAGTTCTAAGGTTCTGTGTTTCATTGCTGAATCCTTAAAGAGGGTGTCTTAAGAATTATGATTGTGGGCTGGGGATTTAGCTCAGTGGTTCCACTGCTTGCCTCACAAGCACAAGGACCCGAGTTGGATCTCCAGTACAAAAAAAAAAAAAAAAAAAGAATTATGATTGTGCAGGAATGTATTAAAGTACTTTGGAAATACATGGATGGCATTTGTTTTCATTGTTTGATAATGCAAGTCAGAGTCTCTGAATTTCAGGAAGTGGAGTGTTTTGTAGATCCCTGACAGAATATGCTGAACGTGGGATGTCTTTATATCATGGATACATTTTTTTTTTAGTATCCCTAAGTGTTGAGAATCATGTTTGATAAAAGCATTTTACTTGTAATTGGTAGTTTACTTTGTATGTAATTTACAACATACTAATATTTTATTGATAATATTAATCTAAAATATGAGAATCTGATAATTACACTCACATAAAACTTAGTATGTAGCTTGGGAAGAATACTGTATTTTTCTATTTCGGACCTGAATAATAATAATAATAATAATAATAATAATAATAATAATAATAATAATAAAAAAAACATATGAAGAATTAGCTTTGTCCTAAATTGTACATCAAAATATATCTTTCAAATAATAGCAGCACAAATAGAAATTGCCCATTGTCCCTTTTTAAAAATATTACCACTAATTTTACATGTGACTGCTATATACACAGGTATATATGTGTGTGTACATATACACACACACACACACATATGCATATACACATCCACACACAGAATTGACAAAAAAATATTCTTGTGCCCTTTAAATGTCATTTTGTGATTCCAAAAATACATTTGTTCTTAGCTCCTCACCTAAAGAAACTAAAACCAGGATCAAACAAATTGACAGTGATCATCTTTTGAAGTAGTATGAGTTCTCTCCTCCTCTTCCTCTGTGTTGTCAATGCCATCATTGTTAGAGCGCATACTAAAACATCCTTTCCTCCTTGTCTAATATCTTAGAATTCTTCTCCCTCTCCTCCCTCCCCTCCTTCTCTCCTCCCTCTCCTCCCTCTCTTTCTTTCCTCTCTCCTCTCCTTGCTTGCTTGCCGCTAGCTGTATTGGGGATCAAATCCAGAGGTTTTCTAACACTGCTACATCCCTAGCCCTTATTGTTTTTTTATTTTGAGATGACTCTGAGTTGCTGCTCAGGCAGTACTCAAACTAGTGATCCTCCTATCTCAGCTTTCCTCGGTGGTGTTACAGGCATGTACTACTGCACCTAGAATTCTACTTCTCTTGATTCTTTCTCTACCATTGAATAATGTGTCAGGTAGTCCTGTGTTGACAGAAGGCCTTGTGTTAATAACAGATTTGAAATTCTGGTGTTTTTGTTTAAGTCTTTAAAAACAACTATTTTGTCATGAGTACAAGTAAAGCCAAGTGTGTTTAGGCGCAAGGCTGTGTGTTTTCCTACCCCACTGTGGTGATCATGTGTGAACTTCTGATGTCCTGCCACTCTTAATGTCCCTTCTGTTATCTGGAAGAGAGAGAGTCACTTTGGTTACTGGTTCTTAGGAAACTGAGAATCTTGGAACTTTATGGCTTGACGAGAACTAGGCAACTCTTTATGAAATAAGGGAAGAGAATCTTTGGTGCTTCACTCTTACTTTTGGTAAACTGGTTTTTTGGCTATTAGGTGTACTGACCAAGAGTATATATATCTATCTCACCACTAATTTTTACATGTGTCTGATGTAGCAGACGTGTAAAATTAGTGATGATATATAACTGACACTCTGACAGATGGCTAGTTGAGTAGTAATGCTGAGTTTTTATTTTTGAGAATATTTTTCTTTATGTGATCAGTCAGCATTGCTAAATAGTTATTGAGTAAATATAGTCATCAAAGATATTTGTGTGAAATGTAAGAAAAAAAAAGTGTAAAGCCTAAGAGTATGGTCATTTGGGTCCACGTGAAAGGTAAGAATTCATGCATGAAAAGTGAAAAAGTAATACACAGTGAACTAATACAAGACAACCCAGAAGTCTGTCACATGCCAGCATCTGGGAGATCCCTTGACAGGTGCTACCCACAGGAAATGCTGCTGGAGTGTAATAAAAGATTGGTGGCTGGGCGAGGTTGCTGGTGGGGATTAGGGTCCTTTGTGCCCTGCTGATTTCTGCCCTGAGTGGGTGGATGCTAGACAGACAAATGCTGAACAGCTGATTGTAGTCCCATTCCCCTTCATTCTCCAGCCAAAATAGTGTTTATAGTATGTTTAGGGAAAAATAAAGGCTTTTTAGAGCTGTATTTGGACAACCTCACAGAAAAGCCAACACAAATTGCTTCATGATAGGGCAACTATTTATAGGTCACTGTAGCTGCCCCTGATTATTATCAATACAGATTTCACATAGCTATAATTTATGTGTATACCAGATTTTAAAATTTCCTATTATTTTCTGTGTACTTGTGTCTGTATACCTACTATGTCGATAGGGTTTTGCTTGTTCCCAGCTTCTGTAACTGTTGAGTAGTTGGGTTATTTCATTTTTTTCTTTAAACAGTTACAGGTAGTTGCAGGACTCCAGGTTCTGGACAGCCCCTTTTAACTCTGAGATCCTATATGAGTTTACTAATTTGATATTCACTGTTCTTGTGAAGGTAGGTAACTTTTCTCTCAGTGGGTGAGAAAACTGACTTGCTGCTTAGTCAAGGTCATAGATGGTGGAAAGTGGTGGTCTGTGTGATGGTGTGGTGAGTCCTGCAGATGCAGATACCCCTAAATGAAAAGCCCTTGTCCCACTGGAGCAAGTGTCACAGGTGGAACAAGATGTTGCCACTCTGAAAGTGTTATTACTACCAAATTATCTCCAAAGAAATTTTATATTATTTTAAGTCTGTTGGTTCAATACTCATCTACTCACATCAGGTTTGAGTATTTTGGCCATTTCTTTTTGATAAAAGTATTGAAAAGTTTTCATTAGTGACCAATATGAGAACATTTTCCTAATGATTCAAAAGGAGAGCTGTTTTATTGTGTGGCTTCTTTATTAATCCAGATATGTACATAAAATTGTAGATCAAGATATGATAGTTCTCCTTTCTGTGGGTTTTTGTGAATCCTTTCTAATATTTGGTTTAAGGAATTGGGTTGAGAAAATCATAAGAAACCTTTAATAAACTATGTCCTTAATTTGATATTTCGGAACAAATATAATTACATATTTTTACTATAAATACATGTGTAGGTGTATTCTATAAGAATGACACCAAAGGAGTTTCTAAGTCTAAAAAGTACAAAGCATATCTGAAGTATTCTAGAAGTATGTATTAAGTGAGTTGTCCTTTAACTTGGTAATCTTAAACAATAGATGTATTCCTAGGTCAGCCTCAGAAATCCTACTTTTAGCTGAATTGCGCTACACAGTATGCCTAAAATCTGCACACAATTATACATTGTACTCCTGCTTAATAATCACACAGATGGGAAACCTCAGGCTACTGGAAGATATAGGGACTCAAAGGAGACCCAGAAAAGAAAGAATCTGTGTGTGTGTGTGTGTGTGTGTGTGTGTGTGTGTGTATACATTCACAAATATATATCAAAAGTTTATTTGAATATGGTGGAATTACATGGAAGTTTTATGAAGTGATAAAATTGCTTTAGAAGCTCAGTAATTAAAACCAGTCTAGACTGGGTGAGATCTTTTTGAAAATAGTGGGCTTTAAAGCATTTGTCTTGATGGAATTGAAAAGTATAGAAGTTGTGGGGTGCTATCTAGAAAAGAAAAATATGCTTGGAATAACCTACTTGGACAAGTATCATTCTTAATGTAGTTAATGTCCCTGATACAGCGTACATTTTGTGTGAGGAGTAAAAATGGTTATAGTAAAAATAAATCAATGGAGGATAGGTGGTAAAAATATATAATTGTTTCAAATGATGTGACTAAGAGGAACAGTTGGCCTTTATGTTTTCTAGAAGACTCTTAAATTTGACTTGGATTTTGGTTTCTTTAAAGAGCTGGTAGTAAAAAGCAGGGGTTGAGGTACCGTAGTTGTGCATATTTAAAAATAGAGTACACAGTGGAATGAATTTGAATTGTGGATGAATACTTTATAGACCTAAGAAAAGTTAAAATTAAATAATTTGTACAATTTGTGTATCTGTTTTCTTATCTAAAGTCCCATTGGTTTGATGAATTTTGAAAGGTTAGATAAACTATTTCATGTGTTTGATTTTTAGGAATCTCAAGGTTCAGCTAACATTTTTGACACGAGTGCAAATTAACTGAATTTTAAGCAGAACTGTGAGTTGGCAGCAGAGATCAGACAGATACTACAAAACGGTTTTAGTCACTGATAGATGAATTTGCTATACTATAGCATTAAAATATAGAGATTATAATCATTTTTCCATTTAAAGTTTTGGTTTAATTATACCAGTTTTTGTGGGGCACTACTGAAATGAAGTAAGTAGACCTTTCTATCGCCTTAGGGTCTCTGGATTGAATGGGAAGGTAGGGCTATTGCAGAGCTCCATGTTGGACAATTAGATTGAAATGTGATTTATGCAACCCTTCTGTGGGCAGCTTATTTCTTTGGCTGGTTTTAAAATCATCAGCCCAGACTTCATGTGTTTATGTACATTTGGTTGTGAAGCCTGCATTGGTTTCATAATAGCAATCATTGCATTGTTTTGAATGAAACCATATGTTCTTGTCTAGTCTCTGTCATTTTAAGTATGAACTTTTTCTTGGCTGATGAAGATAATAGTTAAATTCCATAAAATTGTGAATTTGGAGCAGATCTGTTCTCTGTAGGAGGGTGGGACCTAGAGCAAAGCACCTGTTTCCTGCTATGTCCTTCACCTAGTTTGTTCAGTGGTGCTCTGTGGATCTCTCAGTGCTGAAGCTCAGGTTCCTGCAGCACAGGTAGCTGCACCTTTTCCAGCCTTCTCTAGGTAGCATCTCTGTTGCCTTCAGTTGGGATTCTGATAGTCTCCTTCAGTAAATTTCCAGAGCAGCCACTGAAGCTGTTCATTTTCCTGCCCCTAGTGCCTGGCAGTATGTGCAGTCACTAGTGAAATCATTAAAATCAGTGCATATAGTCCAATCAAATCATTAAAATGAGTGAGTGTCAGGTAACAAGATGGAAGAAGGGAAAATGTCCACATGCCTTGGGGTGGGAGGAGTATGAGTGGAGAGAGACTGGTAGTTCTCCCAGCCTTTTCAGTTTGGTTTTGGGAGTTCATTCTTGGCTTTACTTTCACCTCTGCTTCATGCCTCCATTCCTAGAGTTCTAGTTTCTGTCCTAACCTCTTGAGACTACCACTGTCCTTGCCTAGGTCATTAGTCATCTTAGTCAAGTGTAGTGAAATCTTTTAACCTTCACCTTAGTGGTATTCGGTACTGCATGTGACAACCCTGTTTCATTAGAGCATATGACTCTTATCCCATGACACTATACTCTTTGGAATCTCACCACAGTTTCTGATAATTCTTTGACTTCTTTATGGGCTCATTTTCCTCTCTTTTGCTAAAGTGATGAACTGAAGATTTGTTTCACTACACATGGTTTTCTTTTCATATATAGTCTTTTAACATAGTTTCATGATTTTCTTCCTTCCTATTTGGTTAATTTATCTAGCACTTATTGAGCATTTATTATACGCCAGACACTTGTTTGACTTATGCCCTGCAGAGATAATAGTGAATAAAATCAAAAATCCCCTGCCCTCTGGGTGCATACTTCATCAATGTGGTGAATTTTCTACTCATTTTCAGATCATAGCTTACTTGCCTCGCACAAACTCAGTGTATCATTTTCCTTTAAGTATTTTTACCTGGAATTCCCACTAGCACCTCAGCTTTTGTGTGTAGAGGATGGGAGAGGGTGGCTTCACTGTCACTGTGTATACCATCTCAGTTGTTTTACAACCTGTCTTCTGTCACTTCCCAGTCTTTAAATCTTTCTCAGTGTGACCGGAAACTGGATTTGGTGTTTTCTTGCTCTACTAACAGTTCAGGACTACAGCTGCACCTGACAGCACAATACCCTGATCTGCTTTCTGCCACTTTCTGACAGAGGAGGTTTACTGACAGGTGGCTGTGAACACCAGCCCTATGTAAAATCACTAAGTGGTTCATCCATAGGATGATATCAAGTGGTCTTTATGCACCACCCCCCTTCTGTTTTCTGCCTCCTTCAGCTGCTTCTCTGCAGTCTCCTGCTTTAATTGATCCAAACTGCGTACATTTCCTCAATTCACCAGACAGTTCATCTCCTTTGAGCCCATGTCTTGTGCTGTCCTGCTTTTACTTGAACCTGTTCAGGCCTTCCAGTGAGTATGTATGTACCATGTAAATATCTTGTCTGGCACATAGTAGGGATCACTGCATGGTTTTGAAGGAAGAAAAGATCTAATGAGTGCATGTCATTGGGTGTTGTAGCCTTGGATCAGCGATTTCTTGCACTGTTTACTCTGCCTAGGGGTTAAGGGCCGGCTGAGGCCCAGCTTATGGCTCTCCTCATGCTTTGGCATTGAGGCTGGGGAACTGTGCACTAGACCAAAAATAAAATTCAGAGTCTAGTTTTGAACTGATTATCTTTGTTAGGATGCTTGCTTATGCAGGGAAAATGGCTTGTGACTCTTAGACTGGAGCTTATTCCTGTGTGCTAGTGATCTTTGAAAAATTTTACCTTAGACGTTTGTATTATCTAAAAATCTGCCCTTTCACTTTTTAAAGAACATTCAGATATGGTAAAAAAAGACTCAGATTCTGGCCAAAAAAGAAATTGTTCTAGGGACATGTTGAAGTCACTATTGCTAACTAGTATCCTTTGCCCTTATTCCTAGTAAGTTGGAATAAGCAGAGTGAGCTTAATAAGTATCATATTTATTTCCTATATGCATAATATAATTTCAGATACTTAGGATGCAAAAAAGTCTTCCTTTTTATTTTTACTTTAATTCCTTCTTAAAACTTTCTTAAAAGTTAAAAAAAGGTATTTTATCCATTTAGGTTTTTTTCTAATATTCTTCTGGATTTTTGTCAGATAATTGGTTTAATATTTTCAAAACTAATAGTTGTGTTTTTAATGCATGTGGTGACATAACAAAAATTGTTTGTAATGAATAATTAATTGATAAACCTACATCTTTGTATATTTCTTCACAGGGCAGTCCAATGGACCCAGTGGTGATGAAGAGACCTCAATTGTATGGGATGGGCAGTAACCCTCATTCCCAGCCACAACAGAGCAGTCCCTACCCAGGAGGTTCCTATGGCCCCCCAGGTGCACAGCGGTACCCCCTCAGCATACAGGGCCGGGCTCCAGGGGCCCTGGGAGGCATGCAGTACCCGCAGCAGCAGGTGGGTGCTAGTTTTTCTGTCCTCCTTCCTTTTTTACTCATAGCTTTTTCTTTGTAAGATTGGTGTTAAGAGAGTTAGGGACATTTCACTGGTTACTGCTTTCTTTTAGCTTTCATTATTTCTTTAAAGATAGAAAGTTGAACGTTACAAAAAAATGGACAAAATGCCTGTTGATAGAAGGCCAGTAAGGGCTACCTTTATTTTAAAGATGTGTCACGTCATGATTTTGCAGATAGTTGTATAGTTGTAAGCTCTGAAGTGAAGTTGGTGTTCTCACATTTCTGAAGTCATTCTCAGATTCTGAGTTGTGAATAAGCTATCTTTAGGTGAATTTTCAAGTGATTCAGAAGTCTTCCTGGAAGATAGCATTAGCTTGAAAAAATTATTTTGCTTTCATTTCTTAGACTATTTTCTGTATCTGTTGAAAAAGATTTCTGTATTTTTGTGGGGATTTGATCTAGATTTGTTGTCCTACATTTTGATGAGTTTTGTGTTTTTACTTAAATATAAGATATTTCCTGCTCTTGAACAGAAGATCTGATCTTTCTCTTCTTTTCTCCAGAGTCAAAAGGAAGAACTGCAAATGACCATGCACCATCTAGCAGTGTAACCCTACAGTCTTGGATACTTGAGAATGTGTCCTTGTTAGGCTGGCCCAAAGAAGCATGCAATTTGGAAAAGGCTGAATTAGATTTAGATTTGTTAGGGTATTTAGTTACCAGGAATACCAGAAAGGCTTATTTATAAATTACCATACTGTGCCTGACACTCCCAGAGAGTATATCAGGCTGGTGCCATGTGTGTTTGTTGCCTTCAGACTAGAGCATATCAGTGCTGCCCAGTAACTTATTCTGGAGGTAAACAGTACTTTGTCTCAGGAAATTCTCTGTATTTACCCAAAAATCTTTTGTAGGGTAAAAAAGGTGGATGTTCTTTGCTATTGTCAGTAGATTTCACCACCTAGTCATTAAAAATTAGCTACTCAGAATGCCAGCAGTCATATACTTAATTATACTCTTAATTTTTGTCACATTATTCCTTTTTTTTTTAACATTACTCCTTTCTTTCAGCAATATTTTGCTTCCTAGAGTAAAAATCTTTAGTTGAGGCTGCTAATTTGAAGAAGGTAATTTGTAAATGATAAAAAATTAAAGTGATTTTTGTCTCTGTTTCCCCGATTACCCCTAACCAATCTCCCATACCCCATGGAACCCTTTTAGAGTTTTAGGACTATGTCTTTATGGAGGGGAAGAAATCCTAGGCAGTTAAAGTCTTCCTTGTCTTCTATAGCTGATTTGATTTGGAGCAGAGAGTTCTGTATGATACGATAGTTCTGTATGATACTTTGGCCTCAGAAGGAGAGAGGCAGGCAGGTAGTATGCAGTAGCAGGGTTAGTGGAAGAAGTGCATGCTTGCCATGCTGCCTCTTGTTTTAGTACCTTCTGTCTTATCATATCTCCCTTATATGAGTGAGGTTGGAAAGTTGTTTTCAGTGGTACTTTTTAGGGTAAGAACTAGATGCTCCTTTATCTCTTTTCTGAATACATTAGTCCTACTAAAAGTTTGTGGCATTGACTCAGTTTGTAGAACTAAAGTGGCAGTCAAACAAATGGAGAGAGGATATAAAAATATGATTTCTGTTCTGGGAAATTTTATCCCTCCCCTACCTCCACGAATAAGGCTAAATTTAAAGGACATACAGAAATATAGTATGTATAGGATATCTCATTTTTGTTAGTTTTTGGCTTTATTTAATTATTGTGATTCTTCTAAACTTGTATAATATAACAGGTTTTCGTTAAGGGAAGAACTTGGTGAATATTGCTTATCAAGTATTTCAGCAAGTTTTGAATTAAGATTTCAGATTAGGCATTTTATTGCTAGTGAAAAAGAATAGCTAGCCATTTTATTGCTAGCCAGTTCTAAAAGAACAGATCTTTCTCATAATGAGAGGAAAATAGTGTGTATCTGTCTAGTATGAAACTGTGTATCCTGGCTGCAGAAATGTCAAGCTTTCAAAATATTGAGTTAATGGTAATCAAAGGTCTACTGCTTTTTTACCCTTTTAGTTATGATACGATATCTTGTTTTGAAATTTAAATACAGTATTGAAATAAAGTATCTTATTTTGAAATTTGAAAAGCTAAAAGTAATTGAATACATTTTTGAATGTGAGACATTTTAAAGGAAATACAGATTTTATAACATCAGGTCTATGTAAACAATTCTTAATTGTTTTGAAATGGAAAAGAATTAGTGAAGGATTTGGGTAAAAGTTGTTAGGTCACATGCATTTGTTTTGTTAGCTTGAATCTTTGGTGAGGAATTTTCAATGAGTTTTGGGAATTATAATTGTGTTCACAAGCCAGTTCCTGATACTGTGATTGGCTGCTAGTCCTATCTATTTTCTTCCAGTATTAATTTAATTGGCTTTGCATTGTTGTAGTTGTGACTGCTCATGTTCTTCAGTGAAAGAGTTGAAAGATAATTATGATGTTGAGTATTTATTGAGTGGACATCACTACCTAGACAAGACTTTGCTTTGGATGCCTTCCAGAGGTTCCTGTGTTTGGTTTGTGAACTTTTGATGAGCTGAATCCAGTTCATTTAATATTGCTCATATTTCTGCAAAGGATTAAAATGCAGGAATTCAAGTTTGTAAATTGAGTTGCCCACTTAGACAAGCTGTGTGGCCAAGACAAAGTTGTCTTTGGCTCAGAGATCACAGTTTGATTCCACTCCTGTGACAGGAATTTTAAATGACTATTCTGTTAGAAAGAATTGCAGTGCTTGTATGAAAAGTAACATGGATAGTATCTTACTTTTAAAATTGCTTTTTGTCTCAGAGTCAGGAGGAACTAGCCCCTTAGTGTTTGATTTTGATTTGTATGGCAATAATTTCATTTTTAAAATGTACTCATGACTGGATCATCGAAGCATGACATGATAATAGTACATCATTTTTGTCTTTATTAACTGGAACTAGATTTGTGTTCTTTCACTTGCTGATTCTCTCATGTCATCAGGCAAATACATTCCTTAAAGAGGTTAGTTTTGCATGTTTCCCTAAAAACTCGTCTACTGAGTTTTTATTGAGATGAGAGGGGAAATGAATTTTCTTTGCCTCTGTGGAGAATGTTCTGCCTCCAGGCTCCTGGAATTCGAACCTGGGGATGGTTAACAAAAGTATAGTGGTTGATTTCATTTAATGCAGAGAGCTACATAGATATATAATCTTGAAGGTTACTAGAATCTATTTTGGGTTTTTTCTTTTCTGAAAACACCAAAGTATTCTTTACTGTATCAGGGTTGTGGGTGAGCAGAGGTTTATTTCATTTTTCTTGTCCTCTGTGACTATTTATTAATACATGTATTTTTGCCACCTTGCTTTAAAAAAGATTTTTATGGCTGATTGTGGTGGTACATGTCTGTAATTCCAGCTACTTGGGAGACTGAGTCAGGAGGATTACAAGTTCAAGGCCTGCCTGGGCAACTTGGTGAGGCCTCATCTGAAAATGAAAAAAAAAAAAAAAAAAAAAAGATTGCAGTAAAGCTTAGCAGTAGAGTGCCCCAGAGTTCAGTCCCTAGTAATGCAAAGCAAAATAAGGTCATACAGACGGAAGTCCTAAAAACAAACAAAAAAACAGTGAGGATACAGACTGTAGAAGTTGAGTTTTTTATTTGAGTGAAGTAGGTTTTAATTATGCAATATGGGATTTTCCCTGAGTTTTGGGGTTGATATTTTAACTATCCTTACTTTGTTGCAGGTATTTGATACTGTGATGCCTTGTTGGAATTATACAGCTGAGGAAAGGGAAAGAAAATAAAATGAGCAATATAATTTCATGAGTGCTTTTATAATGGGAAGATATGATTTAGTGTTTTGTTTTTTTTTTTTTTTTTGGTACTGGGTACAGAATTCTTGTCCTTGTACTTCTGAGGCAGGCAGCAGAACCACTAAGCCAAATCCCCAGCCCTGATTTAGTTTTTTAGAATCTATATTGTGAAAACATTTACAACAAAAAATGGAATATGATCATTCTTGAAAGTGGCAAAATTAAATACAAATAAATTATTTTTGTTGTAGTGAGCTATCTTAGAATTTAAAGTAAAAACTGAATTAGAAACAGGTTCCTTTTTGAAGAGGTCTTTCAAAATCAGTCTGTATTCTAATTTGTGTCTAATTTATCGTCTGTGCTCCTTGTTTATATCTATTTTGCTGCATATTTTTTGAGTTAAATACTTATTTTAGAACATAAGCATTTTATTTGGTAGCTTCTTTACAGCCAACACATTTCTTTCAGTGCAAATGTTTATTTTGGCTGTGGTTGTTTTTGAAAAGGAGATAAACATTACAATCATCTGGCTAAAATAAATATTTTCTTTGAGGTTATTAAGGCTGCCGAGCAATTTCTAGGATTCTCACCTTCGCTTATATTATTGGTCAATTCTGGGAAATATTTTCCTTTTAAGTGTGAGTGAAATCATATTTTGATACAATGTTAATAATATCTCTGAAAGAAAGAATAAGTAGAGAGAGGAGGGCTGCTTAAAGATAAAAAAATTCTAGAGTATTTTTGACGTGAAATGTTTGTTGGATTTGGTATCTGAATCCTAAATGTGATTTCCGGGGTCAAGGCTTAATTTTGATTTTGTCTACAAAACAACTAAGACCTTTTCTTTTTGAGAAGTGTGATAGGATCAGAAAGGAACACTTGACATGGAGAGGAATGAATGTCTAGAATCTATTTTATGTTCAAATCTTAATTTGAATAGTGTCTGTATTTACTCAGAGACATTGACTTGTTTTTATGTACACATGTGCTCTCAGAATGTTTGCATGATTGTATTATCACAATGAGATATTTATGTTCATATTAAATATATTTTATGTATGCACATATATACATATGTAAATATACAACTAAATAAAATGAAGGTAATTATTTTGACTGTTAAAGTAATAAAATGCTGTGATATTTCATTAGTTACAATATTTACAGCATTTTCAGATATTCATGTTCTATACCAAGTGATTCAGAGCCAAGCAGCTTTGCTTGTGCACCTGAAATGTTTGAAGTCCTTCCAGCTGATTGCAGGAAGGCTATAAACAATAGTCTTTTGTTGGCCATATTTTGTCTTGGTCTCCTCAGTTGTTCATCAGCACTGAACATGAAGGTATTTAAGGTTTACCAACAAAATGCAGCTATACCTTACATTTCTGCTTCCAAGTAGATAGCAGATGTTACTAGCTTTGATGCCCACGTTTTCTGTAGATGGGAGTTTTGTACCACAAAAATATTTTTGAAAAGATTTGTAGATACGGGATATAAATTTTCTCCCTAAAATTTACTTTTCTAGAATACTTAATTGGCTTTATTTACCTTTTTTATTATAGTTGGAAATAACCATATTTGAAACATTCAGTTTATTGTTGGTAGACCTGTTTAGAAGAGATTATATTTTGAGTTAAATATAGATTTTTAACTCTTTAGCTATTTTCCTAAAAAGGAAGACAAGATTAGATTACAGATGAAAATTTAATGAAAAAACATGAGATGATTTCACTTTTAGTTTGTGAAGTTACTATAGTAGGAAGTTTATAATGATATATTTGCTTTTTACTGGAGCATTTATATTGGAGATTATGTATAATGTAGAGTGCCAGTTCTCTGCTGATTGTAATATTTCTTCATACATATGATTTCTGTTGTATATTTTCCACATGCATACTTTGAATTTAAAATTTCTGTTAAGCTTTTCTATTAGAGTTTGTTTGTTTGTTTATTTATTTTTGTTTTGGTGCTGGGGATCAAACTCAGGACTTTGGGCTTGTGAGGAGGGAAGCGGCACTACTGAGCTAAATGCCCAGCCCTAGAGTTTTATTTTTGAGATGTAAGTCTTAGTTGTATGCTTCAAGTAGTATTGGAATGATTTGAGTATATTGGAAATAAATTTTACTTGCTTTTACCAAAGAAATGTTAAATTTTACTAATTCGTCAACTTTTTTTTTTTTTTTTTGGTACTGGTGATCAAACTCAGGTCCTTGCACTTGCAAGGCAGGTGTGGGAACCACTGAGCTAAATCCCAGCCCCAAATTTTAATAATTCATATAAAGGCAATACTTGTTATCTGTACAATCAACCAGCCACATTGTGACCACAACAAAAGTTCCACAAAATAAATTGAAAAATAAAGCAATTCAGTGGCTTGTGTTAGATGAGTGTGAAACTTTGCTCAATGTTTGAATTTCCTAGACCACTTTAAACATCCCCTGTGAGTGTCCAGATCAGTGCCATCTGACTATGGAGGTCTCTGTCATTTTCAGAGGTCCTGTCCCATACTCATGACTGCTCTTGGCATCCTTGAGTTAGAGTTAGACTATATGAGCCATGATGAGCTGCTCATACCCTTTGAAAGCTTGTTAGAGTCCCACATGGAACGGAAACTCACTGTGTTGTGGAGGAGTGAAATCAGCCCAGGATCAGGGGAATCAGTGCAATAAATTATTTTCTGGTTTTAAATTTTACTACGTGTAAAGTTATTCTCGCGTAACTTCTTTTGAATACCTATGGTGTTATATGTTGCACTTTGGGAATCCATATTGATGTATGGAAAATTTTAAGGTTGACACACTAATTGGAGATACAAGAAGAAGCAGAGAGAGACCCATCTGTTATTTATGTACATTACCACTGTGACAGTAATTCTGAAAATAAGTCCATGTAGTGCATCACTGGGATAAATTGTATGAAATTAAATTGAAATTGAAGTAAGTTTCAGGTTTATGTTATATGCCATGACTTTCACTTCTCTTTAACCACCACGTGGGGCTAGATGGCTTTGCTTTGTTTTTATTTTATAACAAATTTTTTTCTAAGAATGCAAAAAGGTTGATTCTTTTATATTTATAGCCAGACAGTAGTTAAAATCTTCACAGCAAAATATTCATTATGGTATTTTATTTTTATATGCAACAAATTTATTTGCCCTTCTAGTTTTGAAAAATAACCATAAATCTGTAGTGAATGAAATTAAGAAAATACCATTGCAGAAAAAAATGATGGGTGGTGGGAACTTGAGGGGAGAAAAGAATTTTAAAGAAAAGATTCAGAGAGAAGAGAGAGGCAACCTTATTTCTCAGAGATGCTCTGTGAGTCCCTCCCTTAACCCAGGGAGTCTGGCCTAATGCAAGCTTTCCCAGGCAAATACTATCCAGTGGAGCCAGCATTAGAAAGGTGTGAAATTTTGGAGCTGAGACCCAAGTATGGGAAATGTATATGTATGATACCTACATCCCTTGAGTAATTAAATAGCCCCATCCCCAAATTTTAGTCACCAGATACTCACTTGCAACAGTGGAAGTTAGTCAGCCTCCCAGATACTACAGAGGAGTATGTTTAATGTAGAAAACAAACTGTAGTCCAAATAAGTAGCTGCATTCATGTCTCTTTATTGGTACAGTATTGACCCAGAATAATAACAATAACTACTAAACAGACCACTAGTGGGACTGACTTTTGTGGATTAGTTGAAGGACAAGATCCAGGTAAAATTCTATAAAAATATGTGTTAAATGTAAAAAAAATGGTCATTTTAGTTAATTTTTAGTAATTTATTTTTACTTAATGATCTTGAGACTTGGCAAAACTATCTTTCCCTGGACAAATTTGGGGATGAGATAGGGATGAATGCTTGCTGGTAAAGCAACTCCCATCTGCAGAAAGCACCACAGAAAGGACAGGCAGGGATTGTTTGCCAGCACCAGCCACCAAGGAAAGAAGAAGCAAACTTGCCAGCTGCAGCTCTTAGAATGCTAAAAGTCAAAATTAGATGTTCCAGTATAATCATTACTTACCATAATTTTCATTGGTTCCAGGGAGACCTAGGGAGAAGGAAAAGGGCAGAATAAATTATTGGCCTGTGGGCTCTGTGAACTCAGATACTTTCTTAGAGTAGTTAGCCAAAAAATGGACCTTCCTTTCCTTTAATTATTGTATTGCCTTGGAATTCCCAGCATGATTTTCAAGTATTTAAGTAGCTATTTTCCTGACATTTTAAATGTTTTCCTCCTTGGAGGCTCTCAGTGCTGGACTTCATGGAGAAATAAGGTTTACCTTCTCTTCTTTCTGCCATTGGTCATAGAAATGACATGGTCTTATTCCTATGAAACTGCCTAAATTTTGATGGTGTAGTCTCAGAGGAAAGACTAGAATTCTCTTCCATAACATCTTGGCTGCCAGGGAGAGCTGGCTATTTTTCTGGCTAGTTTTGCTGAGTTCTCCCCCATTATTTTTTCTGAGTAAAGGAAGACAGAGTGTTACACTGGCAACATCATTGGCCTTCAGGACATCAGATGCATCACAGCACACTTAGCGTAATTCCAAGAATTAAAGTATGTTTTCTTTTCTTTTTTTTGGTACCAAGGGATCAAACTCATGACCTTGGCTTATGAGGCAGGTGGCGGCACCACTGAGCTAAATCCCTGTCCTAAAGTATATTTTCTACCATATGTAACAGGCCAGGAGAGTAATAAAATACGGAACAGAGAAGGAGGGAAGGGACTTTAAGAGGATTCACCTCTGCCAGGAAATTAGCAATACTGCTGACACACTGAAATTTGGAAATAAGCAACATACATCATTTACTTCTGAATCAAAATTTTCTGTGATCAGTCAAACAATTTGTCATTTGAATGTATCCAGTTTGGGAGAGAGGCTGTGAATTTGATTATGGAGTGCTAAATTATGGAGGCAGAGTTATTTTGTTAGGAAGTCTTTATAGAGAACACACAATTATTGTCAACAGTTCAAAAGTTTCTCTTGTGTAAAAATTTCCCTCCATTTATCTCCTTTTGTGGTTTTCTTACCTAAGTGGCAGCCCCATACTTTGTTTGTAGGGGCCAAAACACTTGTCATCTGCTTTTTCTCAACCTTTTATTCTGTTGGATGAGTCCATTGGCTCTTCGAAATACATTCAGTAAGGGGCACCTCTTATCACCTCACTGGCTCTACTGCCTTGGTCCAAATGTACTATCTCCCATGTAGATTAATCTCAGTGGATTCCTTGCTGGAATCCTCTTACCACACCAGAATGTTTTCAGTATAGCAAGATGGCCCTTGCAGAGGTTGTGTGTCAGGCATCAGCTCTTTTCCTGATATGCTCCATTTCACTTTGAGGCCTTAGGGCTCTCCCATCTTTATACACTCTGTGCTTTATCCTTTCTAGGACTATCTTTTCTTCTGGTCCTTGGCCAGAACTTGGGAGGGCGTTCTTTCTTCTTTAAGATACCTCCTCTGACTTACAGTGAAACTGTATGCTCTTACTACTTATTACCTGTTTTATTTTCCCCCCTCCTTGTGTCACCACCTCAGCTGCAGTTGTACTTCATTGTCTTAATTTTCCTCTTAGAACACAAGCTTTAGGATGGCAGAGACTTTATTTTACGCTTGTTCTAGATTTATCATCTAGAACTGATGTGATACTACATAGTCCTTTTAACAAATGAATGAAAGAATTTGCAGAATTCTGGACTTTGGCCAGTGATATCTGGATGCAAAACTATCCAAGTGCTTTAGTGGTCTGTCAACATGTGTGATCAGCTGCAAGGTGGACTGCACAAAGGCTCTCATAGATCCCAGTGAAATCTCTTCCGCTGGTGTTCTAATACATGAGGCTAGAGACTGTATTTTTTATTATTATTATTATTATTTTTTTTTTTTTTT
>NW_022900926.1:27299029-27306985 GCF_012274545.1 Fukomys damarensis | reverse complement strand
TTTTTTTTTTTTTTTGGTACCGGGGATCAAACTTGGGTCCTTGTGCTTACAAGGCAGATGCTGGAACCACTGAGCTAAATCCCCAGCCTTAGAGACTGTGTTTTTAACTTTGCCTTGAGATTCTCAAGGAAGTTATAGTGTGCTAGCAGGCTCATTTCCTGTCCTCCTTTTACTGTAGGTGTAATTTCAGTAGCTTCTTTCCTGTGATATTAATTCTATTCAGTAGATTGGAAATGTAGTTATTTTACTTCATAGAAGATCATGTTTTTAGAATTCTCTCTTTTACCAAGTATAGTAAATACATGAAGCAGGTAAGCGGAGAGCCTGGAGAATGGGTGAATTAGATCTTTACACTAACACTGGTTATTGAAAAATCATGTGAAGGAAAGCCCTTAGATAGTTTTTATGAAATACAGATAATAATTATTTTCTTTCCTTCATAGTGGAGACAGAACTCCATGTTAGTGGAAAAATTGGGCTGGGAGGTTAGGTATCAAGTCTTCAGTGGTGTGAGTACAGTCACATCTATGCTTACCTTGGAATTGGGGAAAGGTTTCTTTAAGGAGCAAAACCTTTTATATGACATTTTAATTGTCCAAAGCTGATAGGTTGAGCCCACTATTCTTACCAGACATTATTTTCACATGTTCTATGGGGCCAGAGCTCTTCTGTAAAAAACTTACTTTTTAGAAAGGGTGTATTATAGATTTGGACTATTGCCAGTAAGCTTATATTGCACCATAGCCTGTTCCAAAAAGTGGAGGTTATGGTCCCACCTAGAATGAAGTTGATTGCACTAAGGAGTAAAGGAGAAAGATTTAGATTGCTTTCCTAAAATTATCTGTGATCTTTGTTCTAGTGGAGGATCTAAGAAAAATGAATAAATTTTCCTTTTAAGGAAGTACAGGAATTTAGTGCCTCAGTGTAAATATTGTTCTTGTAGTCACCACCATCATTATGATCATCTTCATTGTTGACTTCTTTCTGAGCTCAATTTTTTTTTTGGTACTGGGGATCGAACTTGGGTCCTTGCACTTGAGAGGCAGGCGGTGGAAACACTGAGCTAAATCCCCGACCTGTCTGAGCTCAATTTTTAAAAAATAAGACAGACTGTCACCTACATGACAATAATAGCAATCTCTGTGCCAAGTTTACCAAGTACTTCCACACATATGTTCTCATTTAATCCTTATATGATTTTGTTTATCTCTGTTTTATGAATAAATTAATTTTATAAATGATAGTTTATTTTTGTCAAGTGCTTAACCCTCTATGTGGTTCTTTTTCATTTGGATTAAACTACATTGTCTTTATGATGCTTTGGAGATAGTTGTTACTAACTCTAATTTACGGGTGAGGAAATAGGGGGGTGAGGTTAATCAAGCTGCTTAAATTCTAATGCTTGCAAGGATTTCAGATCCATAGCAGTTGAACTCTGCATCCATTCTAGCGCTGATTATGATTCTAGTAGAACCACATTGCTTTTCAGCACTGAGAGGACAATTCATTTGTGTTTTTAAATAGTAGGACTGATTATAGAGTAGCTTTATCTTGACATTGAATACTAATTGGAAAGTCTTATGTTCTTTATCATGTTGAAAATTGAATGTTATCTACTGTGTCCACTTTAAGTGGACAGTTTTTTGTGGTAAAATTCACGTAGTATTAACTATTTAAAAGTATACATTCATAGGACCAGGGATTTAGCGCAGTGGTTCTGCTGCCTGCCTTGTAAGCACAAGGTCCCGAGTTTGATCCCCAGTACCAAAAAACAAAATGAAGCATAAAAATTGTTCATTCATACTGTTGTTGTACCAGTCACATCTGTCTAGTTCTCAGATATTTTCACTGGATCTCTGTACCAATTAAGCAGTCACTCTCTGTAGTCTCCTTTTTCTCAGTTCCTGATAGCTGCTACTTGCTTTCTAACTCTAGATTGATTTATTCTGGATGTTTCCTAAATAATACAGTCATACAACACGTGACCTTTTGTCCCTGGCTTTTTTTTTTTTACTTAATGTAATATTTTCAAGATTTATCCCTGTCGTAGAATGTGTCAGCATCTATTTTTGTGGCTGTATACTGCTTTTCATATGGATATACCACATCTTATTCATTAATCTAGTAATGAACATTTGGCTTGTTTCTACCTTTTAAGTATCATGAACAGTGCTGTTATGAACATTTGTGCACCTATATTGTTTGAATACTTATTTTCAATTCTTTTTGTTGCATACCTACAAATGAAATTGCTGGATCATACGTAATTTTAATTTTGTTTCCACAGTGACTGTGCTATTTTACATTGGAAGCATGGGATTTTAGCGTTGGCCTTTTATTTCCTGAGACTACTAAGTGCCAGGGCATTTGGCTGAACTCCATATGTTATTTAATTCTTACCAAATCTATAAGATGAGTAACACAACTTAATTTGTGAGAGGGCAGATAGAGGTTAGGTAGCTGGCCCAAGGTAAGTAGAGAATTTTGCTTTTTCTTCTAGAGAATATAACCTTGAAGACTATCCAGCCCAGAACTTCTTATTGTGTGTGACACATTCCACTGGTGTTAAAGCCATTTTTTGTGTTGCAGATGCAGCATTACCTAACATTTATCATCTAGTAAGAAAGTTCTTCTCTCTCCCATTTAAGACCAAAGGGTCCTTGGCCTTTGTGTGCTTTAGCAGTATCCTAGCACTTCCCAACCTCTCCTACCCCCTTTCCCCAAAACTTTTTCTCTTTCCCCAAAGCGATCTCACTCTGCTTTGGGCAAGCATCATTATCCAGTTAAAATGTAGTTGTACTGTATTTTCTTCAGGCTTTTATTTTTTGTGATTATATTCTATTTATAGCAGATAGTACTGATTTTACATTTATGGTGCTAAACACATAATTTTTTTTGGTAAAGGTTTTTTTTGGGGGTGCATATTGGGGATGGAACTCAGGCCTTTATGCTGTCAAGGCAGGCTCTGGAACCACTGAGCTAAATCCCCGGCCCTGTTAAAGGTTTCTGTTAAAGTACAATTATTTGAATAAAAATATTCACTTTAGAGAAAAACAGTTCATACTGTAAGATGAGTGTACTTACTTGCAGTTTTACACAGCACATATGTCTTGAATGTTTGCTGTGTGTTTTCATGTACTAGTCATTGGGGAATATCAAGCTATAGCCAGGTCTTTGTTTCTGAGGCCCTTGGAAGGGGACACTGCAAAGAGAGAGATTGAGTAGTGATGTGATTTGAGTAGTGAGACTAGGTATAGATTATTTTGCTTGTGCAATAGCAACATGGAGTGACACTTACTGATTGAGATAAGAAAGGGGGACCTAGCAGAGGTGTTGGCCTGTGTAAATAAAAGTTGATTTTTTATATTCAGATAAATTTGATAATGCTTTTGCTTTTAGTTCATTGAATTGAGAGACTTACTAAAGTCATTAATGGTTTAATTTAGTTGTCATTAGAATTTCTTTGCCCATAATTTCCTTCTCATTCCATTCATTGTTGGTGTGCACATATGCTAATAATTTTTGTGTGTTCGTCTTATTACTGAAGTTCATTATTAATTCTAAGGTTTCTTTGGGGGGGGCAGTGATTGAACTCAGGACCTGTGCTTGCCAGGCAGGCATGGTGGTGCGTGAGCTACATCCAAAGCCCACTAAGGGGTTTTTTTTGGTACCGGGGATCAAACTCGGGTCCTTGTATTTGCCAGGCAGGCGCTGGAGCCACTGAGCTAAATCCCCAGCCCTAATAAGGGTTTTTTTCATATCATTCTTTGGGTCTTCTATGTAGAGTGTCTTGTCATTTGCAAATAATAATAATTTTAGAATTTAGTTCTTACTTTCCTATTTGTGTCCTTTTTATTTCTTTCCCTTGCCTTATTGCTCTAGTGTTTCAAGTATTATGTTGAATAGAAGAGGTGATAATGGACATCCTTGCATTATTCCTTATTTTAGGGGAATGCTTTTGTTCTCCATTTAGTATGATGCTGGGTATTGGTTTGTCATATATAGCTTTTATCATATTCAGGTATGGTCCTTCTATACCTTTCTTCAGAGTTTTTATCATGATTGGGTGTTGTATTTTGTTGGAAACCTTTTCTGAGCCTGTTGATATGATCATATGGTTTTTGGCTGTGCTTCTGTTTATGTGATGTATTCTATTTATTGACTTACATATGTTGATCCACCCTTGGTCTGTGAGATGAAACCTACTTGATTGTGATGTATGATCTTTTTGATAATGTGCTGCATTCTATTTACTAATAACTTGTTGAGAATTTTTTCATCTATGTTAACTAAGGAGATTGACCTATAGTTTTCTTTTAATTGGGTCTTTGTCCAGTTTTGGGATCAGGGAGATACTGGTTTTCATAAATTAATTTGGAAGCATTCTATCCCTTTCAATCTTGCAAGAGCTTTAGGAGTGTAGGTGATACAACATCCTTAAGGGTTTTGTAGGATTCAGCAGTTAATGCATTGGGTCCTGGGCTTTTTTTAGTTGGTAGAGTTTTTTTTTTTTAAATTACTGTGTCAATTTCATTGTTTGTTATTGTTAAGCATGCTTATGTCCTCTTTGATTAGTTTTGGTAGTTTTTATGTGTCTAAAAATCTGTCCATTTCTTCAAAACGTGATAATTTGTTGGAATACAATTTTTTGAAGTAGTTATTCTTTCCTGGATTTCCTCAGTGTCTGTTGTGATACCACCTTTTTCATTTGCTTTGATGTGAGTCTTCTCTCTGTTGGTGAGTCTGGCTTGGAGCTTACCTATTTTATTTATTCTTTTAATGAACCTACTCTTTAATCTGTTCATTTTTTTTACTGTTCTTTTAGTATCAATTTCATTGATTTCCACTCATCTATATAATTTCCCTCCTTAATTTTTATTTAGGACTGGTTTGTTGTTTCTCAAGTATCTTAATTTTTTTTTTTTTTTTTGGTTCCAGGGATTGAACTTGGGTCCTTGTACTTGCGAGGCTCTTAAGATTTCTTATAATGTTGTCTATTGAGCTTGCTCTATTTTCCTAATACGAGCATTGAAGGTGATGAATTTTCTTCTTAGAACTGCCTTTCATAGTGTCCCTAGAGGTTTCAGTGAGTTGTGCCATCATTGCCTATTAATTTCCAGAAGTTTTTAAAGTATCTTCTTTGATTTCTTCTGTAACACATTGGTTGTTTGGGATCATATTGTTCATTTTCCAGGAGCTTTTGCCTTTTCCAGAATTTCTTTTGTCATTAATTTCTATTTTCATTACACAGTGGTCTGGTAGTATGCATGGGGTAAATCCTGTTCTGTTATATTTATTTGAGCAGGCTGTGTGGACTACTGTGTGGTCTCTTTTGAAAAAAAGTACCATGTGCTGCTAAAAAGGAAATATACTGTATTGTATGTGAGTGGAATACTCTGTATATTTCCATTAAATTCATATGTTCAAGGGTGTGGTAATTTATTGTTTTTTGTTGTTGTTGTTGTTCATCTATCTTTTTGTGAAAGTGGGGAGTTGAGGCCTCATCTTCAATTACAAGACAAACTGGATAAAAAAAGCAGAATACAACAGTCTGTTGTATTCAAGAAATTCATCTAATCCAAAAAGATATTCACAGAGTAAAAATTAAAGGATGGAAAACAACATTTCATGTGCCAGCATGCCCACGACAAACACAGGTAGTAATTCTAATATCAGATACTGTAAACTTCAAGCTAAAACTGGTTAGAAGAGACAAAGACGGTCACTACATACTAGTTAAGGGAATAATCCATCAAGATAGCATTGATAAACACATGTGCATGAAATACTGGAGGATCTATCCTCATAAAACAAAAACTGCTGAAATTGAAAGGTCAAACAGTACCCAATCATAGTAGGGGATTTTAACACCCCACTTTTGCAAAGAGGTAGAACTTAATTTTTTCCACAATTCTAGTTACAAACTGAACTGGATGAGAACCAAATCAAATTTCTTCATAAAGTTAACATTGAGCCTAACCATTGAATTTGATTTGGTTCTTGTCTAATTTGGTTTGTGACTAGAATTGTGGAAAGAATTAAATTCATGAATAGAGGTACCACTCTATATAGAGATTTTTAGTAGGATGTTGTCTCCCCATGAATAATTTTCAGCTTTGTAGGTACAGTGCTTGTATTTACTTCTTTTGCTATTTACTTTAAGTGATTTTGACTCTGTCCCTATGTTTAGCTGAAATAATAACTTCTGGTTATAACAGCCTCCACAGATTCAATCTTACTACACTTTTATGTAAGTCTCTGCAGTTATACTTCCCCTCTTTGTCTATTTTCTATACATATTATGATAGTTCATTATTTATGGTTTTGCAGTGAGGTAGGTGAGGTAGTGTGGCAAGAATAGAAGGTGGTTGGATGAGGAGTTTTAGACGCTAAGGGGGGAAGTTTGATGAGGGGAGTAGTGGTAGATGGGAAGAAAAGGTTGATGTGGGGTCTGGTTTTTTTGGAGTACTTTTAGTTGAGTTGAGAGATTAGTACTGAGAGTTTTCAGAGGATATTTTATCTGGGCAAGTGTGAGATGTGAGAGGAAGGCGGTTTACTTTGTGGTTGAGGAAAGCTGTGTGGTTGTCAGAACTTGCTGAAATGGAGGCTAATAAGCTAAGTAAGATATAGAAGAACTAATGTGTTAGGATGGGGAGGCTCAGGGATTAATATTAGAGAAGATAAAAATGACTGTGAGGAGGCTAAGTATGGGGAATTTAAAAACTTGAGAGGAGTTGATTATGTGTTTGGAAAGAATAAAGAAATACGTTAATATTGTATCAGGAGTTTGAGGTGAAGAAACTAGTTAAGAGAGCTGAGATGGAACCTAAGCACCTATTAAATCAGAGCCAACGAAAGAACAAATACACAAAAATAACAACCTAATAAGGACAGAAAATCATAAAAGCACATAACATAATGCCACATTACTAAGTGAAGAAACATATAAACATTTAAACCTAAAAGATATGCAGTGGGAGCACAGATTAAATATTCCAATGAGACATTGCCTATGTGATTCCCAAGTATCTTATTTGCACCCCAGTAACTCCTCTGATCCTTCTACTGCAGTACTGAAACTAGTTGAGACTCAGGACTTTTTTTTCCACCAGGTTGCAGGCATTCTTTCAGAGTCAGAGCCAGTCTGAGTTCTTGGCTTGGAAATTCTTTCTGTCCTCTCAGGGTGGAATAGTGGATTCAGCAGACAGATTCACTAGCATGAAATTGTCCACTGAGTCAGGATTATTCTTATGCAATCAAATCAGCTACAATAGAAACAGGCTAATCTATTACTGTGGTATCTATCAGGGCTAGTTGAGATATAACATATCCTGCTTAGGGTCTCCCTTTAGTCTAGAGAGAAAATCCACAGTTATGGTAGTGTAAGCATCATAACAACCCAAATCTTGATCCACAGTTAATATGCACTAAATGTGATGGCTACATCTCCTGTAATGCAGTATTCAACAGTGATTTCAGAGAATCAGTTATCTAAAGCCCAGAGTGTTGGAGACTAGGCAGTGCCAGAGAGGGAAGAGAAAAAAAGAAAAGGAAGTTGGTTTTTTTTTTTTTTGGTAAGTCTTCTGCTATGTGGTATGGGAAGGAAGAAGTGAGGAGGGCCGAGAATGGTAAGGGTGTGTTATATTTTGAAGGGGATAACTTGGAAAATTAGCATTGAGAAATGAGAATGGGAGGGCCGGGGATTTAGCTCAGTGGTTCCGTGGCCTGCCTTGCAAACCCAAGGACCCGAGTTCAATCCCAGGTATCAAAAAAAAGAAGAAAAGAAAAATTTGAGAATGAAGAACACACAGAAGAAATCAGGTGAAGAGATACAGATGAGAGTAAAAGGGGGCCTGGGGATTTAGCTCAGTTGTGCCACTGGACGCCTGCCTTGCAAGCTCAAGGTCCCGAGTTCAATGCCTGCTACCAAAAAAAAAAAAAAAAAAAAAAAAAAAA
>NW_022900926.1:27290978-27298601 GCF_012274545.1 Fukomys damarensis | reverse complement strand
AAAGTAGAAGATATAAAGGGACAAGGGAGAATTTCCTTACCTTCTATAAAAACTATATTGGAAGAAAAAAAGCAAGAGGAAGAGAAGCACATAACTCACTCATAAAAGAAAAAAAAGAAAATAGTGGAATACAAATGTGGGGGGAAATGTGCAGAAGGAGGGCAAACAGCAAAGAATAAAAAAGTTAAAAATTTAAAAATTAATAAAACAATACAAAGAATGATAAAAGACAAGTTTTCTATTTTTTTGGGTGCATGGCTCTTTTCCCCATCCTAGGGTTAAGGAGCAGAGCTCAACCCAGGATGTGTCTGTTCTCACTGGAAGTGTAAGGCAGTGGTCCATCTCCAGAATGGTGCTGGTATAGAGATCTGCTTACAGTAAGAACACAGTGCCAATTTGAGCTTCCATTCCTGTGTAACTCAGGTTGAACCTTGCCTCTGACCTCAGGCCCATGATCACCTGCTCCTGCTTCTCAGTTTGACTCCTCCCAGTCTGCTCTCCACCTGCTGGATGTCTCCTGTGGTTGTTTTTCCTCTCTTCCATTCTGGGAATTTGGGAGTGTGAAGTGTGATTTTGGGCCACTAGGCTGCTCTGGGACCCAGGTTCAAACACTCAGCCCTTCCCTACAGGGATGTCATCTGCAACTCTTGCTCTGTGATTGTGGCTGTGGATGCTGCACTGAGGTCCCTCACTAACTGTTGACTGTGGAAGACCACCCTGGAAGCAGTGCCCTGCGTTTTCCTTGCTGGTTGCAACTGCTGATGATATTTTCGGTCAATGTGATGCAGTTCTTTGTGAGCAAAAAAAAAAGTTGTTAGTTTCACTTTGTCTCCTATCTGGCAGCTAGCCAGCCATTGTCAGTGGTCTCTCCTTGGGGATGTGGTCTTTCTCTTCTGTATCAGTTAATCCTATTTTCTTCTCCTTTGTCAGTTCTCTCCTCCTGTTTCTTGGTTAACCTCCCTCACTTTGATTCTTCTCCAAGCTATTATTTCCCATACTCCAGGCACTTTGTCCTGGGGAAGCTGAGTTGCTGGCACTTGTTGCTCTGACATTTTGGGAAAACACTCCAATTTTTTCTGTACCTTGCTCTGATGTTTTGATTGATAAATTCAGAAAGCAACAGAAATACAATTTACAGACTAGATGGATCTTTGTTTTTTTTTGTTGTTGTTGTTTGTTTGTTTGTTTTTTTGACACCAGGGATCGAACTCTGGTCCTTGCGCTTGCAAGGCAGGCCACCAAACCGCTGAGCTAAATCCCCGGCCCCCTAGATGGATCTTGTTTGATTTTTCTTTTTCAAGAAGAGAAAATGCATCTCCTTATGAATAGCCAGCATGTAAGGCTTCCGGAGTAGAGAATACCCATATAGGAGGGGGCAAAAATATAGTGTGTCTCCAAACATTGTTTCAATAAGTAGACTTCTAAAAAATGGTCTGTGATGTCTGTTAACTTCATTTTCTTCTTCAGACACCATACTAAACTGGGCCTATATCCTTACAGTTACAGCGCTTCTATGGCAGTTAAAGTTATTTATAAAAATAACTCATAGCCAGGTGTGGTAGCACACACTTGTAAACCCTGCACTTGGGAGACTGAAATGGGAGGATTGCTGAGAGTTCCAGGCCACCCTAGGATCCTTAGTGAGTTCAAGGCCAGTCTGAACTACATAGGGTGACTGTCTCAAAAGAAATTTCTTTTTTCATATTTGGAGTGGCATTCTACAGTGCTAATGAATATTGCTTTTAGAGATAGAGAAGCCACCAGAAGTCTAAACTAATATTCAGACAATGTTATCAGTACTCAACTTTAAGTGTGGCATGTGTGAATGATGATATGGAAATATATAAAGAGGATTAATTTTGAGTATTTTGATTAATTTCCCTTTCCTCTATCATCTTTTTTGTCACAAATTTTGGTTTAAATCAGTATTTAGCATTTACATTATATGTATAAAGTAGGGCTGGGGGTTTAGTTCAGTGGCATGACACCTGCTTGGCAAGTGCAAGGTCCTGAGTTTGATTCCTGGTACCGGGAAAAAAAAAGGACTATATAAAATAACTGTAGTTGAGTCATGAACTGTGAATGTATTTCCTTAGGGTACA
The DNA here is from genome assembly GCF_012274545.1 of Fukomys damarensis. Classification (NCBI taxonomy): domain Eukaryota; kingdom Metazoa; phylum Chordata; class Mammalia; order Rodentia; family Bathyergidae; genus Fukomys; species Fukomys damarensis. The sequence goes on along the minus strand of NW_022900926.1, from coordinate 27,296,499 downwards.
CTTTTCTGTTATTGTGGAGTTGATAATTGCCTCATTGCTTTCCTTTTTGAAAAGTACACACCACCAAAGAAATATCAAGATATATCGTGTACAGGGGCAAATTCCCTATGATGAATGCTATCATAATGTATATCTAAAATGTACCAATAAACTTAATTATTAAAAAATGTACACTCCACCAATTTATCCTCAAGCTCTGGTAGGAACTGTACATCTCTTCTCAATATGGTGGGACCAGTCAGTTGATCAAAGTATAGTGAACCTTTTTCATGTTTGTGGATGACCATAATCCTTTCTGTGTTTGGAGAAATGCTTACATTTGAATACTTTGCAGTTTAGAACTCAGGACTCAATTTTACATCCTCTATTTCAAATAGGATAAATTCAGTTGAATTAAATTCTTTCCGTTAAATTGACTATATTGGACATTGATTTGGAAGCAAGCACTTGGCATATTGCTTATTTCCAATTTCCTATGACTTTCTATAGTGGAGGTGATATCCTTGTCAGTTGGAATGCTCCTGGAGCCCCACTTCTGCCTTGTCTTCTGCTCTGTCCTTTATTGCATTCACAGCCTGTTGCATGTGTATGGAAAGACATCCTGTAATTCTTAGAAATACTTTGGCCTTCTGAAGGTTGTTTCTTCTGTGTTTATTCCCTTATTTTAGTGGGAAGATGGATATGGTGGTGGCACATGCCTGTAATCCCAGCACTAAGGGCTAAGGCAGGAGGATTACAAGTTTGAGCACAGCCTGGGTAACTTAGTGAAATATTGTCTCAAAAAATAAAAGGCTCGGGGTATAGTTTAGTGAAAAAAGCCCTGGGTTCAATCCCCAGTACAGGAAGGGTGGTGAAGGATGCAGGGGAGGGTTGTTTGCCTGTGTGTTAGAAAGATGCCCTTTCTACCCACACATACCCTCCCTCCTTCAAATAATTTCTTTGATAATTTCCTCATCATTATTTTCTTTGCTCTTGCACTGGAAATCTTATTAGTTGAGTATTATAAATACTGGATTGACCTTTTAATTTCAAATTTTTATCTACTTTTTATTTGTTTATCTTTTCTGTGTCATGGCAAAAATTATGGGCTCATTTCTCAACTGTCCTAATGAGTTTTAAAATTTGTTTTCATAGTTTCACTTTCCACAAACTTGTTTTTGTTCAGTCAGATATCCTTTTTCATACCATCTTACTGTTCTTTTTTGGTACCAGGGATGGAACTTGGGTTCTCCACTGAGCTAAATCCCTGGCCATACCATTTTATTCTTATTGCATGGATGCAGTATCTCACTGAAGATGGTTTTTAGATTAAAAAAAATATATATATTTCCTGTCATTTTCTTTAGCTGTGACTGTGTTGTCTGCAGTCTTGGAAACTGGGACATTTCATTTGAGAACCCTCCCCATTCTTGTCTGTATTTCCATTTTTCACCAACAACTCATTTGCTCTCAAAGAGGAAATGGGTTTATCTGGAGATCTTGATGCTGAATGGGAGATACTTGTTACAGAGATATATTTTAATCTCACCCATTTTCCATTTCTTTTCCTTCCAGTCTCTCCAGATGGTAATTCTCTTCTAAATTATGATGGATTGGGGTGAAGATTGGGAAGGGAAGCTCTGAATTACTTCTTGTACTTTTTTTATACAGTCCCTTGTCATCTGATTCTTGAGTCTTTGGGGTCTATGCTTTAATTAGTTTGCTTCTTATACAACAAATTAAAACTTTATCACTTGTCTGCCTGCTTTTTTTGCTTCCAAAATTTTTTGACCTCTTATCTGCTATCATCTCAGCTCATGTTTTCTTTGTCCTGGTGGAGTTATACTTTAAAACATTTACTTTTTAAAAAAACTATCATTTTAATGGGGTTCCATGAGAGAGTAGAGGTAAACATGTGCTTTTAATTTGTCTGATTACTCAGAATCTCTACAAAGACATTTTTTTTTCCCATTGAGTTTATTGGTACATTTTAGGTAGACAGTACAGTTACATTTATTATTGGGATCTTGTACCTTTACATGACAGGTCTTGGTTCTCATTTTTTCCCCTTGTCCCTACCCTCCCTTCACCCCTCCTCACTCACCCTTTACAAACACTTCCATTTTTTCATTTTCTCATATTTTTTTCTTTTCCCTTATTCGCTTTCCCCTACCCTTCCCACTTTCCCTACACCTTTAGCCCTTTTCTTCCTATTTCACATTCTCCATTATCTCACTAGGATCTTATGTATTATTATAGTTTATTCACACCAGAGAAACTATTTGGTATTTACACATGTGACTTATTTATTTCACTTAGGAATATATCCTCAATATGTATCCATTTTCCTATGAATGAATCTAATTTCTCATTCTTTATGGCTGAGTAGTGTTCCATTTTATAGAACAAGCACATCTTCTTTATCCAATCTCTAACTGATGAGCAAATGTGCTTTTTCCAAGTTTTAGCTTTACAAACTGTGCCACTATAAACATAGGTGCGCATATATCTCTGTGATATGATTCTTTTAATTCTTTTGGAGGGATACCCAGCAGAGGGATGGCTGGGTCAAATAGAACCTCTAGTCCCAGCTCTTTGAGGTATCTCCATATTGATTTCTATAGTGGTTGCACCAGTCTGCACTCCCACCAACAATGGAGAAGGGTTCCTTTCTCCCCACAACCCCACCAACATATGTTGTTGTTTGATTTCTTGATAGCAGCCATTCTTTGTGGGGTGAGGTGGAATCTCAGTGTTGTTTTCATCTGCATCTCTCGAATGATCAGTGATGTGGAACATTTTTTCATATATTTACTTGCTGCTTTTACTTCTTTGTCTGAGAAATATCTGTTCATTTCAGATGCCCATTTTTAATTGGGTCTTTATATTTGGGGGGGTTGATTGTTTTGAGTTCTTTATATATTCTAGATAATAGTCCTTTGTCTGAGGAGCAGCTGGCAAAATTTTTTTCCCACACTGGAGGTTGTCTCTTAGTTCCATTGGTGGTTTCTTTTGCAGTACAGAAACTTTTTAAGAAGATGAGATCCCAGTTGTTGATTCTTTCTGCTATTTTCCATGCCACTGAGGATTTGTTCATAGAATCTTTTCCTATGCCAGTGTCTACAAAGACATTTTTAATAAAGCAGTTTTCTTGCCAGCCTGTCATCTACATGTGAGGTTTTACTGGTGGTGTTACCTGGTAATACTAGAGTTTTCAGTTGCTCAGAGAATCTATAGACTAAGAACATAAGTCTATGAATAGAGGGATGAAGGCCACAGCTGAGGTCTCTGGTTAGCAGGGGCCTAGCCTGAGGAGCTGTGTGAGGCTCTGGCATTTGTTTAGTGAGCTAAGGAACTAAGGAAGTGGAGAATGACCTCCCAGCTCTGGGACCAGCAAGACGGGTAGGAAGTGAGGAGGCCATAGGCTTCATCCCATCCAGAGGAGAGGGTGGGAGTCTGGGCATGAGTATCCATGAGGGAGACCTGAAAGGTCTAGGGTGCTGTGGAGGGAGAGTTTCTAGGTTAATGTGGGGGAGCCTAGATATTTCATTATAGTTAAGGACACTCCTAATATTTTAAATGTTTAGGCTATAATGAGTGTGGATATATTCTGTAATGTCTTTATGCACATGTGCAGGTAGACAATTTTTGTGATCATCTTTAGCTTTTAGGAGAAAAAACCCCAAATTAAGATATTTTAAGATTATATTTAGTCAAAAAAGAAACTTTGAGCTGTAATCTGGCTCTTCACAGATATTTGTGCTCATGATGCTGCTGGATTTCCAAACGCTGGCAGCAGCAGAGTCCTCTTAAGCTCTCCCTGGATTCCTCCCTACTGAATCTAGTAAATGAAGGAGTGGCTGCTGTGATTGAAGCCTCTGGCTTATTCTTGTCCTGTTATGGGGCCATTGTGTTTCCTTTCTTTCTTGCTCTACTGGAAATGGAACTCGAGACCAGTGGAACCACTGAACTAAATCCCTAGCCCTGACCATTGTTTTCAAAATTGTGTTAAGAGTCATGATAGACTTTCCCAGTTTTCTGTCCTCAGAGAAAGATGAAGGGCTGATCATTTAAGACAGAAAATTTTACTAATATCTATGTTTAAATGTAACTTTTAGAAATAAAAAATGAAATGAAAAGAATCTTCTGATTAATACTTATTAGCCCAGAAAATTAAGTTAACAATAATAGCATAATCTTTGATCACTTTAGTGTTCAGTTGTAATGTTGTTATGTTGGAGGTTTAGCTAAGGGAATAGCTTCATGATATCTATATATGTGGCCTGTTGCCAAGACCAGTGTGAAACTAAAAACAACAGCAAAAGAGTAATTATAACACAAGTCAAGTTTGCAGCCTTATGTGTCAGGAATAAGAAATAAAGTGTCCAATGTATTTGGCCAATGCTTGGTGTTGACATTGCTGTTTATTTACATAGCTATACATATGGTCTTTGAAACTGATCATGCTCTTTCAACCTGAACCATTTACTCACTTTTATCAGTTTTCACAAGTTATCTTTTATAGCTTCATTACTGTTAGAACACCAATGGATTGATTAGTGAGCAGAATAGCTCAGAAACAAATCTTACATAGAGATCATCTTGGTTGGAGGTTGTTAAACTTCTCTGTTCATTGTTGGTTCCTGGGCGGGTGGTGGCCTTATCCTTAGGTTCCCTTAAATTAAAAAATACTGGGTGCAAAATACTGGTGTGTGGACTTGCCAGCTGGTTCAAGGCCAAGGTTTTAATAGTCTTGACTGGCCTGGGAATCCTTTGTGCATGGAAGTGCACAGAGGCTTCTCTGGCTGGACTGTGGGGAGGCCTGCTCCTTGCTAAGTTTTTTTTGGTGCTGGGGATCAAACTCAGGACCTTGTGCTTGCCAGGCTGGTGGCAGAACCACTGAGCTAAATCCCTAGCCCACCTTGCTAGTCTTATCTCTGTGATGATAAATAAAACAGAGGAGTCATCTGATGTCAACCTTTCACTGATATCTTTTGGTAAGATATTTGTTAACAATAACCAAGGAAAGACAACTTTAAATAACATTTCCAAATTTTTTTGGAAGCCAGTTATACCATCTGCTATGGAGAAACTTCGCTGCCTAAAGTGCTTGTACTTTAGCTAATTAATTGAGTACCAGGTTCCTGGAGAAACATATTTATTAAATGTCAACAATTTGGGTACATTTAGAATTCATTTTTGGTCTTCTGTGTCCAGTGACATTTTTCCTGAATTATGTCCAGAATTGCCTCCAGATTCTCTGTGCTGCTTTTTATTCTAAAATGCTACTTAGATTGTTTTGAAGGTATTCAGTCGTTGCCATAATTATTCTCCTTCCCATAATAGTACCTGGAAAACTATGTTTTTCTTCTTTTTTTATGCGCTTTTCATACTAAAACCATGGAGTTAAAATTTTTAAAAATTCTAATAAAGTAAATAAACTCCAGACTTTGCTTTCCTTTGTTATTAAACTTTGGTAAGGAATTTGGTAAAGTGAGGAATAATGTTACAGAATTTTTTTTTTTTTTTTTTTTTTTTTTTT